>NC_041396.2:309425163-309509427 GCF_900747795.2 Erpetoichthys calabaricus | reverse complement strand
GCCTTTATTTAATCATCTGCTTGGCATGCTTGGTTTGCCTTAATTTCTATGCTAAAGTTAATTTCTAATATATTCTTCTATATTTATTGCTAATGTCTGACTTTACTAATATTTCTTTCATACGTTACATCAGTGTGACCTTGCTTACAGCAAAGCCTTTTGTTGCCTTTCTGCTGATTCATCAATCCAGCTGGTTTCTTTACGTGCCTACCAGAGCCATCTTTTTCTGTGGTATCGTTCCTTTAGCTTCCTATCCTTGGACACAGGTGTTCTCAATCTTCTTATCCTGTTCTAAGATGGCTTCTACACGTCATTTTTGTTCTTTTTTCTGTTCTTTCCCACACTAGCAATTCTGCAATTAAGCTTAAAAAATAATGCAAAATAACTGATTTTTTAGTTAACTACTTGACCTATCTTATTTTCTTAACATCCTAATTTATGCTTAATCTAATGTTTTAGAAGCTTTTAATTACTTTTTATGACTCTTTATGTTAATTTGGTATTTTTATGCTAATATAAAAAAACATTTTCTACACTGTATGCAGCGCGACACTGTTGTAGACCCCCTTTATCACTCTTTTTAGCTGGAGACAAGAACAACAGCGTTGATTTTGAAATTGACAACATTCTTTATTTTATATAATAATCTTCAAAAAATGAAGACAAGTGAGTGACTTTAGTAATATATGAATAAAGACAATGACTTACATTTACAGCGTCACACACAGCATATTTAACAAAAGTCAGTCAGCTTGGAGTGACGTAAACTGACCACCGGCCTCCTGTACACAAGGGATTAGCCAGTGCACTGAGTTTTCAGGTTTAAATAAATGCAACATAAATTGTCATTTCACAGAAAAACAAGGGTCATATATTTGTGAAGTGACCTGCAGCATGGAGTCCAAATAATCCATCAAGAATATCATTTGAACAATAAAACACAGCAAGCAACAAGATACTCCTCAGGAATAAGTGCTTTACAGATAGTTTAGAGTTTAAATAGTTACTATATTACATTTATTTTTAGAGGTGTGTATGAGTGGAACTGGCCCACCAATAACAGAGGTGAAGGAACTGAAAATCCACAAGTGAAATATCAAACTGAATTCACATTTACAGATATCTTCATCTTAAAATACATCTGGCTGGCCATGGAGTACACTTGTCCTGCTGTCACACAGGCTGCTCACCGCTCACTCACTGACATTTCTCTTTACATGAAACAGTTTACTGTTTTATTCATCTATGCATTGTCTGAGACTTAACAATAGAAGTAAAACAATGACAAACTAATTTATATAATAAAAACTGCTGTATTTGAAAAGTTTTTTTTTGTAAACTGACCTGCATATTTGTTGACAAACTGTATTGTATGCCTGGCTGGAATGACTTTGGTCACAACGTCACACGTCAAAGGACCTGCACTCAGGGTGTCATCACCATGTCTAGGAGGATTGGAGGTTTTCTCTGTTCCGACATCTTTAGGTTTCGTCCCCCACGTCACTTATATGAACGTCACTTTAGTGGACAGTGGATGGCGGGTGAGCACACAAGTGACTCTTGGACTGGCCGACAGTGACATCCCATCTTTGATGAGCTCCTGCCCTGACGCCACAGCAAAAACCAAACAGAAAACTGGCATACAGGAGTCGTTAAGAAAATGGATGACACTTCTAGAATTTGAAGAAGCTGTTCAGTGCTGATTATTATTACACAGAATGGAAAATATACAACATAAATAAATACAAATTGTCAGCACTGATTATTACTGTGCACTGTCATCAGGTCTTAAAACTTACAATAAATTTATCACTGAAGAAGCAGGGCTAAAAATTTTAAAACTCAATATTATTTTAAGTGCTTTTCTGAACCAGGGATAAAAAAGCATAAAGAATTGGATTAACTCCAAAGGTCACCTCACTGACCAGTACTAAGAAGTTCCTTATTTCATCCAAGAGAAATGTATAACCATAGTAAAAGAAATCAAACAAAGTGAGAGGTAACCAGCAGATCATTAAGACGCCCACCACCAGTCCGAGGGTCTTTGCAGCTTTAGTTTCAGACTCTTTAGGTGTGTTTCAATTGCTGCTCTCTACTGACTGCGTCTTTTCAATCAAACAATTAATGGCTTTAGAATACCTTTTGGCAACTATAAATACTCTTGTATACACACATATCATTAGTAAATATGAGACAATAAAAAGAAATATTAAAAAAACAAAAGCTGAATAGTCATCTCCATAAAATACACAGTATTGTTCACATTTCCCTGTTTTGATATAACTAAAATATACAAACAGGAATGTAAATATAAATGAATTCAACCGCATCACTACAATACTGACCTTTGTGATAGTCACAGTTATTTTTGAGCTGTAATAGATTGATATTAACACCAAATGAGTAACAATGGCCACATCAAATAAATTAGCACGTGTCATATACACATAGCAGTAAATCACCCCAAAATACCAGCAGGTTTCAATCTGTAAAATCAAAGACATGGGCAACACAAACAAACTCACCAAGAAATCAGCCACTGCAAGTGAAAGGATCAGAAAATTAGTGTGGAGCTGCAAGAAATGAGAGATAGAAATGACAACCAAAAGATTTCCACAGATAGTGACTGATATCAAAACAAAACAGAACATATAAACACATACATAGACGTCTGTTTCATAAATTACTTTAAGGCAAGATTCATTATTATTAGGATAGCAGTAACCAACGTGTGGCTTCTTGAATTCCATTTTATTTCCCTGAGCAATTCCACGTTTACCCACAAGCATGCTAAAACTGTTGTACCTAACCACAGGCATCTGCAGATGATATTTATACAGTCTCTAAAGAGATTACAGTAGCCTCTCTGCCATCTTATTATCCTTAAACATTCTTTTTCACACCTAATGAACCCCAGGGGACTCTATAATCCTCATTGTGTGTTTTTAAACAAACAGACAGTCCCATTGTGGCCCAGGTTGCTGTTGTTTCTGATCTTCAGCACTGCTGTTAGTTTTTACACTCTGACCTATAATGCCCAGTGAAAGACCTGCTGTGATTTTTTATATTCAGTAAATTTTGCGATCAGTGTGCTGCCTCAGCATTTCTTCTGTGTGGCCAACAGCTTGTGTTTAATAAAAGAGACAAGACACAGCAGGTGTGATGATAAGTATCCATTGCCTGTCTGTGAACTGAAGTCATTTTACAGCCTGTGCCCAGCCAAACTCAAATATGGCGCATCGTTTCAAGGCCAACACTCAGCCAGCTCTCTTAATCTGAACTACAATTTTGGTTGCGTTTCCCTGTGAGCTGAGAGCAGCCATTGACTGCTGGCAGCTTCTGTGGATGTGCTCAGACACACACAATTTTCAAAGGCTTTGTCCAGCATCAAACTTGTGAACTTCTCCATTTCCGTTGTTTTAAAGACTAAAAGGTGTCTCCATAATGGAATATTTAGGACTTGCTGCTCACACTACCTGCATTCTCTTCTGAGTTAGTGGTGTCAGGAACTAAGAAGTTTAATTGATCATTTCTAGAAATACATTGAAATCATTCAATCTCAAAATCACCTGAATGTATCTTTGAAGTATTTTAAGAAGTCGCCAATAGTGAGAAGTTAAGCAAAATGACACCTTTTATTGTCTAACTGGAAAGATTACAATATGAAAGCTTTTGAGGCAACTCAGGCCTTCTTCAGGCGATTACATCTTACCTGAGTTGCCTCGAAAGCTTGCATGTTGTCGTTTTGCTTAAATTCTCACTACATGTATAATGGCTAACATGGTACAACATTCTAGTACTAAAGGAGTTGCTAATTATTTTAAAGTTTGTTTACATGATTTTGAGATATTTCTAATTGAATCACAAATATCTATTACAGACGTATTTCAATCAGTTCTTCTTTTTTGAATCATATCTTTAAAGGACTAACAGATATGTTTAAATAAATCATAGTTATCTCTTTACCATTTCATATTTATTTAAATAGAAATAAATTATGGAGGTGAAGAATCTATCTCCGTAGCTGAAATGCAGCTATTTAAGTATTAAAAATCAACTTATGGTTGTAACAGCTGACCCCTTACCCAGACGGACCACTACACTACCAAGACTATTCCTTGAACTTGGATCACCTGAGGCTTCTTGCTCTAATAACAAGCTGTACTCCTTACAAGTTGTCTTATTTTTCCCAACACGGTGAAATAACCACAAAACAGTAACAGATACGTAAAATCAAACATGTTGTAAATGAAAAAAACAAATATTCAATAATATATATATATATGTGTGCACAAAACATCACTGTACCAAATGACACCAGTGACTAATTATTATATAAGACACGACTATACAAATATTTACAAACAATTAATAGAAACATATAACACAAATACAAACACAGATCAGGTAAACACAGCAATTGAAATGTGGTGAAAAATGAGTCTGGCGGTGTTGATACTGGCTGTAGTGATTTTTTTTTCCCGATTGTTGCCAGTCTCCACATTGCTGTATGGTGCTGTTTCTTTTGTACTCCATGACATGCAGAGGAAGGAGTAGTACAGAGAGGTCAGTTCTGTGCTGTATGCAATCTTCAGATTCAAATGTTAACAGTGCCCACACACCCAAGGACCGTTCTTTCTATGTTTACGACATGTGTACCTGTTGCAATGCAGAAGTGGAACTTGAGGTCAAATGAATGCTGGATGTAGGAATGATTGAGGAAAGTTTTAGACTCTGGTCCACTCCTATTGTATTGGTCCCAAAGCCTGATGACAGTTGGTGCTTTTGCAATGACTATCTGATATGCGATGTTGCAAGTGTACAAACTCCTTACTATATGACCATCTTGAGAAAATTGTATTGGCAAATTCCCTTAAAGGAAAAAAAATGTGTTTAGCACTCCTAGTGGTCACTGGCTGTATTATGTACTCCCATTTAGGTTACATGTGGCACCGGCCACTCATACAGTGCCGCCTACTTGAATGATGCGGTCATCTATTCCCGCACATGGGAGGAACACATACAGCTGGTTTGGAATGTGCTCCTGACTCTATATAATGCCAGCCTTCAGAATTATCCAAATAGAATGTTATTTTGGATTAACTGAAGCCAGATATTTGGACTATATGGTGGGAGGTAGTACAGTTCAACCACAGTGTACCAATGTTAATGCCATACTCAACTGGCCCCATCTGGGAACCAAGCGGCAAATTTAAGCCTTCCTGACACTTATGGGGTACTACCAAAGGTTTTTCCGAGAGGGCTGTGCCCTTGAGTGACCTGACAAATAACAGGACCCCTGACGTGGTGGTTTCGGGTGAAAAAACAGAAACTGCATTTTGTGCCTTAAAAAAGGGGCCCCTACATCTGCACCTGTATTATTAGCTCCTGACTTGTCTTTATCTTTTATTTTGCAGACTGCCAAGTGTTGGAGTACTACCTGATTGGCCATGAATTCACTCTGGTCACCGACCTTGCACTTGTACAGTGGATGGCGCTGCACAAAATGTCGAACCCATGTGTCACCAGATGGTTCTTGGACTTACGGTCATTTAAATTCAAAGTCCGACATCTGCGTGGTTCCCTCCACACCAACACTGATACATGATCTCAAAGACATGACCTCAAGGTTTGGTCCACCTGACCTGATGGGTAAGGGTATGGGTGAGGCCGTGTCACACATGTGCGCCTGATGGGGAACTTAAAGACTCATAAATGTAATTGAAGAGCTCAGTTCCAAAATCAGCTAAGTACAAAAGATAAATTTTGGAGATAAATAGGAAAATCTGGGTCCGTAAGCAGATTTTGAAACTAAATCCCTAAAACTATAGAGCTACACTGTTGCAATTAGCAGGTTTTGAAGCTCAAACATATTTTCGGCACATGACCAACTACATGAAAAGTCACAATCACGTGTTCACTCAATTATACCAAAATGTGTAATTAGCACATTTTCGAACTCACATCTTCAATTGCACTTGGAACGAGGGATTGGCACTGTTGCCTAATGCCTCTGCTCTTACTCACTCTGCAGAAGCAGTGATTGACTGCCACGTCCTGAATGACATCACTTCGGGTTCACTGCCACCTGATTTCATCTCTTGTTGTCCTCTGAATTAGAAAACGGCTCTGCCACCATCTTGGAGTCAATCCCACGGAGACTCATGTCTGAAAACACACCAATTGCTATTGCATGGGTTTTTTTTTTGTGTGTACTGACAAGTAAACGGGGTTCACCACGATGCCCCAAATCTTTATCTGATCAAATCAGTTCAGGGATCCATGCCTCTGTGAGTGTGTGTGTGTGTGTGTGTGTGTGTACACCCTGAGGGATTGTTCCTGCCTTGTGCCCAATGATGGGATTGAGTCCAGCTAACCTGTGACCTTCTCTGCTTTAGGGGGTTAAGAAGATGGATGAATGTTTCTCTTTCTCTCTTTCTTCATCCTGTAAAGCACTTTAAGCTACATCATTTGTATGAAAATGTGCTATAGAAATACATATTGTTGTTGTTGATGTTGTTTTGTAAATCTTAATATAAAGAACAACATTAAAATGAGCAGTGAACATGGGGGTGTGCAGCTGCCTTCTCTCACTGACCGCCATCACAAACAAGTGGTAGAGAAGGCCAATTCGATTCTATCACTCAGCAGCCATCCTCTGGCTCCAAAGTGTCACTTGTGGCCATCAAGCTGCTGATTTAGGGTCTCAAGGGTGAAGACCCCCAGACTGAAGTCCTCTTTTATCTCAAAGCTATCAGCCTTCTGAATTCTTGTAGCTGCAGGAGTCCTGAGGAGTTCTGAATTATATAGAACTGCTGCAAAGAAACTCTGCTGAAATTCGTATTTGTGCTAAATGAGAACCCTCAATGCCAGGAACTGGACTGGAACAAGAACACTAAATCAAAAGGGCAGAAGTACGGACCACCACATCATAATACCTCCTGAATAAACACACAAGGGGGTCTGAAATGAGGGGGCAACTCTTAAAGAGGAACAAGTAAAGCATCAGCTGAGCAGAGCAGAAATAAAGGAGCTGAGAGTCCGTCAGGAATCGTCTTATACAGTGCAGACCATAATACCTTAACACACAATTTATGGGTCACGTTTACTGGTGTACTCATACCTCACATGAAAAAAATTAAGAAACAAAGTCAGATTTTCATAAACATTTTTTTATTTGCAAATAATGACAATGTAATGATCTTACATTCTTCCATTGTACCGTCCCGAAAAGTGGGATGTTCTAAGGAATTCTCTTAAAAAAAACTGCTGAAGAGACAACTTGAAGTGCGTTAAATCAGTTCACAAAAAATGTCTCCCTGCATATCGTGTGCTAAATTTGCACAAAAATACTTTACTGCAGCAACCCTAGTAGAAGGGATACCAGGGAAGATTATGAAGATGATTTAAAATCATTCAAGGGTCTTTTTAAAAGTAAGAAACAACTTTTTATAAATTAAAAAAATATTTTAAAGATCTATGAGAGGCAGAGTGTTCTTCAGATGCAACGTGATTCCTTTATTAAAGGTTTAAGTTTCACTGTTTTTATTAGAATTGAGCACAATGCTGTTCTCTGAAGTATTAATTGTGTTCTGTATGAGGTGAGCAGCTGCGACTAATGAGACTTCATAAATATTAACAAATGTCAGTCTAAAGGAGCAAATCCTACATTTAATTGTGGACATCAAACCTCATTTGACCTTCTCAGTCGTCCATTTCAGTTCCTCACAGTCACCTCAGTGTCATTTAGTGAGCCAGCAGTGTGAGAAGTGAAGGCCGACTGCTCCGTCTGCACTCGTCTGTCATCTGCTGCCTTAGTGAGGAGGAGTGCGGATTAAAGTGCAGGAATAGGAAACATGAGCTTCATATTTAAAATGAAAAGTTTAACATGAGACAAAACTAAACTAATTAAGTAAAAAGTATCTTATAAGATCTGATTCATAAACTAATCTCCACCTGCCTGACAAAAGCTGAAGAGAATTTCAGCCGTCATCTGAGCTCTGCTGTGGACACACAAACTGTAACTGCAGAGATTTAAAGATCTTTACATTTCTATATTTTGGGCAAAATTGAAGACATGACTTAACAATTTATAACCAGATAATGAAGTTTGTCCTAAAGGAATGCAAAATACAATATCATTCTATGATATAAAAAATAATAACATCACCAAAAACCCTGAAGTAATGAAATGAACTGCCAGGAGTCTCCTACATTTACAATGCTCTTCATTTAAGATTCTGAAAATAAGAAGTTTAAGGAAAACAATGATGGCGAGAAAAAGCAACCTTTCTAAACAGTCTACACTCTACTCTAATAGAGTACAAAATGCCATTTACAACAGTAAAGTGACTATAATATTATTGAATTGATAATAAATATGTTTAAGAAATGAGCTGCTAACATGAAAAATGAACACAGGCATGTTACAAACAAAAAAATCAATATATGTAAGAGAAGAAAATTCTTTTCTTTATGTTTTAACATTTACAATATATTGAACACTGCAGAAGCCGGACTAAATATTTTACAAGTCAGGATGATTTTAAGTGCTTTTTTGAACCAGGAATAAAGAAAAGCATAAAGAATTGGATTAACTCCGAAGCTCACTTCACTTAGTAACACAAACGTATTAGCAATAGCTAATGTGATTAGGTCAGGAGATGGATTACTCACACTGCATACATTGATAGGCAGCCAGCAGATAATAAAAGCCCCCACGACTACTCCTAATGTTTTTGTGGCTTTTCTTTCAGACGGTTTTGATATTTTTCTGTCACTCAACTCCACAGTTTCCCTCTTTTCTATCATACAGTTGATGGCTCTTGAATGGCTTCTTGCAACTACAAATATTCTGATATAAAAACCAATCATTAGTGAATAAGGAATAAAAAAAGTTATGAGGAATAAAAAAATGTTCATTTCATTAAAAGTGATAATTGCACAAGATACTTCACATTGGTCTACACGAATATTACTAAAACATAAAGCTATGAGTATAATTAAAAGTGCAAACAGCCACACTGCAACAATGCTGATGGTTGCAACCATCAAAGTTATATTTGAGCTGTAAAAGAAAGGATGGCAGACAGCAATGTAGCGATCAATGGATATTAAAACTACATTATATATCACGACTACACTGAGAAAATTTGCCAGTACCTGATACAAATAACAATAAATAACTCCAAAGTACCAGCAAGTTTCTATCAGGCTAATCAAAGAGAAGGGCATCACAAAGAAACATGATAAGAAATCGGCCACTGCAAGTGAAAGGATCAGAAGATTAGTCGGCGTGTGCAGCTGAACAAAATGAGAAATAGAAATGATGACAAGAAGATTTCCAAAGACTGTCGATAAAAACAAAAGACACGAGAAAGTGTAACAAAGTCCATAAACTTCAGTTTCATAAATCAGTTTATAACAAGATGCATTACTGCCAGGAAAGCAGCGCGCACGTTTCAGTCCATTCAGCTCCATGTCTGTCCCCTGACTGAGCCGTCCTGCCTGCACACTGAGATGTTTATACACTGAGGCCCTGCAACTGCCATATTCTCTCTGCTGACGTAATTCACATAAGGCGTCTCTCTGCTGTGTGTGCTTCACAAATTCTCTCAGGATGTTTGTTTGTTCATTTCAGTTCTTACTCACTAATTAGTTCATCAAATCACAGATGTCTTCATTATTTCTGTTTGTCAGGAGCCCCTCAGGGCTGCAGTGGTCACTCCTCACAGCTCCACACTTGGATTTGAGCCCTGGTCCAGCTGCTAGCTGTCTGCAGTTTGCTTGTTCGCCTTCTACCTTCTTTTTTTAGCTGCTCAGTTACATTATTTCATATGAATATTAATATTAACTTGAAGTTGTATTAACCCAGTACTTTTTCATAATAACAGCAAATGGTGTACTTTACAGAAACTCTAAACTACATGAGGGTGGCACAGTGGTAGTGTTGCTGCTTCACAGTAAGCAGATCAGGGTTCGCGTCTAGGTTCCTCCCTGTGTGGAGTTTGCATGTTCTCCCCCTAGCTGTGTAGGTCTCCTCCGGGTGCTCCTGTTTCCTCCCACAGTCCAAAGACATGCAGGTTAGTGGAGTTGGCAAACTTTATATTGTGTTCTTTTGTCTGCTTACTGTGTGGGTGTGTGTATGTGTGCCTTGCGATGGACTGGCACCCTGTCCAGGGTTTTGCTTTGCACCATACGCAGACCTCCATCGTGACCCTGTTTAGACAATCACTGACTGAACTGGGAGAACCACCATCTCCTATATACGAGTAAAATTTAGATTTTAAAATTACCGAGAGCGACTTCATTATGTCATCTACACAACTTTGTTAGAGTTTGTATGCTTCATGTTGTTGACTTCTCTGCCCTAATCGACACAAACAATGACGTGTTCAGTTTCACACAAGAGTTCATAACTGCTACACAGGCGGCCTGTTAATGAGAATTTCAAGTGAAGTCCTCTAATAAGAGTCTTGTCTGGCACACAAAGTCTAGAAAATCGGAACAAACTGAGCTTGCAGAAGGAAAGAAATTTTAAATTGTTTAGAATTCTAAAAATGAAAACTGGACCATCAGACATCAGGTTTTTATTGTGTGAAACTCTTTCTCACATAAACATCTCCCACGCCTCAAACTATACACTACCACTCTGCAACTCTGTCGTCTCTGCTCCGCTCCTCCAGCAAACTTTGTCTTCCTCCTCCAGACTCTTCCTCCCAGGTTGAAGTGGGGCTGCCCGGGAGTACTTTCAGAGACATGAAACTGTTTTGGAAACACTTCTGGGTAAGTCCGAAGCCCCACACTGTAGAGAATCCTGATCCTTGCAGGTCCCCCTTGTTGACCCCACGAAATCCAACATGGCTGCCCCCTGGGACTATAACACCCTGCATTCCCTGTTGGTATTGGTTTGGGAATTCATGCCTGAGTCAGTTACCATCCAATGTCTTTGGGAAGGAACCAGTGTGAATAAATTGTCTTCCCCTGTGCTTCTGTTATAATGGGTAAGGATCCATGTACGGTCCCGGCTGGGGTGACTGCCCATGCAGGCTGTCCATCACACCGCCCCTATCTCAGCTAAGCTTTATGGAGCAAAGTGGCCAGTCTCGCGAGGGTTATAGCTCTCCGCTGGGGTTCACCACAGCTAGCCGGTCCCTGTCTCCTGTCTGTAATATAAAAACAATGGTCACGCTCTCCATGCCCTTTATATGGGCAACGTCTCCAACTATGTTCTGACTGACTATAGCTTCCCTCTCGGCACTTGCATCCTGTGAGTGCAAAAGCAGACAAGAAATTCCACCCTCCCCTTGGGCTCCATGCAGACTGCCTTGGCCCTCCAAGTCCTTGGGGCTTGGGCAGCCAAATCGTGTGGCTTCAAGGCCTCCCGCAGTGGACTGTTAGAAGACCTGGTCTTCCTCCCACAGATCTTCTTTCCAGTCTGGGCGACACGACATCTGGGACATTCCATGGATTAATGGGAGACTCCATAATGTCTGAACCACATTTTACTTTGTGTGAAATCTCTGCCAGCTTGGAGGGAGGCTGAGCAGTCCAGATATCAGCACTACTAAGCTGATCATCCTCGTGGAGCCCTTCATCTTTCTCCCCCACCACGTGCTTCCCCCTCGGGCTATCTCCGATAGAATGCTCAGACAACAGGCAATTGGTCATAACACTTTGATCCACTACTGGAACCACAGCTACTCGGCACCCGTCAGCAATATTTGGGGAGGTTTATTCTGCATTCCTTTATGTTGTACAGTTCAGGAAATGCTTACATGTACCTCTGATTCAATATTTGTGGAGTCCTAGGCCAAGCCTGTCCAGGTAGTCCTCCAAAGTCTTCATGGGGCTTTGGCCATCTTCTCTAATTTCCTCTATTGTCCTCTGCAGGAGCTCAGTCACCTACCGCAGAGACAGTATGGGCTGCAATACCTTTTCTAACTCTAACACAGTTTGATTGAGCTTCAGATATTCTCATCCACAGGCCATGAGTCAGATGGCATGGTCCTTCATAGTGCATGCTTATTCAGGAACCTGGAGGTTTGTGGGAATTGGAGCTGGGTTGGTCACCTACCTCACCAGTCGGTTTCTCCTGAGCTAATTTATTGTCGGAAACCATTTTGAAACGTGTCCTCTAGTGCCTTGAAAAGATCAATGAAAAATATTTTAATATTATTGGTCTTAATGTTTTACTGCTATAATATACTTTGGTGTTTAGTTGTAAAAAGCCCACTTTGCACGCATTGCATTCACAAGCAGCAGTAAAAAAAAACAAATCAAAATCAATAAAAATCGAAACAGTGCACAAATTAAATTTGAAATATTATCGTGATCCTTGATGGACATTCAGACTCGTCATTGTCCTGCTCCACACTCCATTTCAAACGTTCACTGCTGGTTTATGAGATCGTGCCTTCTGCTTCAGCCCACACACTGCAAAATGACGCAGCGCTCCTTGTGACTTTTCAATGGCTGGGGCTGCAGAATCACAAACTTGTAAAGGCTGAAGATTTGAATTGTACATTAAACGCTACTGCAAACGGCTCATTCTCAAGTTCAGTCACGTTATCTGAAACTGGTTCAAGAATTTGTAGTTTTTAAAAAGTAATAAACTGTCACATCCACAGTGGCTTCTACAACATTTTCAGGACAATCTTTTCTTCTTATTTAAATGTAAAGATACTCACAAATAGATTATTTATTTATTGGTGTCAATTTATTATAAGCTGTTAAAGCTTGCAAGTAGAATATACATTATTGTAAAAATAATTCATACTATTATGTGAAAAACATAAAAAGTTTCAAAAACTAAATATGTCTGTTTTTCTGATGGTTTTTGATTCTGTTTTTGACCATCACAATATATGGTTTTCACCTAACTGTCCCAACTCTTTCTGACGTGTTCCTGTGTCTTGTTACTGTAGTAGAAATTGAACATGTTATTAAAGAGAGAAACCTCCTCTAACAGGACCCATCAGTAATCAGGCAGGAGAAAAGTCGTTCATTGTATCTTTTAATTACTCCTCGGCAAAATGTCTTAGAGGGAGCATTCATTAAGAGCAGTATATTACAGCCTGGTCAGAAGGATCAGAGATACAAAGAATAGAAGTTCATTTTATAAACTACTGAATTTACATACAGTGTCAATCAATGCATAGATTTACTCTGATTGGTTCATTGTTTTACACCCAAATGACTTATGTAAAATAAAATATTCTGGTTCTTCTTTATACCCTTGAGTTGAGCCACCACCCTTGACATTTCTGTGCATATAACAACTGTCCATTCTGGTTGTTTTACGGGATATCTGCTGATTTCTTAGTCATCTTTCTGTACATTTTGTTGTTCACTTGATTTCTGATTTCTGACATTTATAAACCCTTTATGCTATTTCTTTAAGATGAATGCCCTAAAATGTATTCTTCCAAACTCTCCTCTTTGAGACTTATGATATGGTCCTGAAAATGGATGCTCAAGTCAACAGCACAGTAAAATCCTGCTTTTTCCATCTCAGGCGAATTGCCAAACTCAAACCAATTCTGCCTTACCACCTCCTGGAATCAGTAATCCATGCATTCATTACGTCCCGGCTCGACTATTCTAATTTCTGCCTATATGGTATTAGTAAAGCCACTCTTTCTAGACTCCAATTGGTTCAAAATGCGGCTGCAAGGCTTTTAACTGGAAGCAGCAGAAGCCAACACATTACACCGATTTTAAAAACCCTACACTGGCTGCCGGTTAGCTTCAGAATTGATTTTAAGATACTCCTCTTAACCTATAAGGCACTAAATGGTCTAGCCCCTGCCTACTTGAGTGTCTTGCTCCATCGTCACAATCCCCCTCGTGTTCTTAGATCCGCAGATCAGCTGCTCCTAACTGTTCCCAAGGCACATTTTAAAGTTCGTGTTGAAAGGGCTTTTTCCGTCTGTGCACCCAGGCTCTGGAACTCCTTACCTTTAGTGGTTAGGCAAGCCACTTCAGTCGCCACATTCAAATCACACCTAAAAATGCACTTCTTCACATTGGCTTTTAATTCTTAACCTGTCTTATTTCCACTTGCTTTTTGCTATTTCTCTGTTTTATTGGGTCCCCTGACCTGTTTTTAGTGTCTCTGTTTTAATTCTCTCTTAATGTTTGTTTTTAATATTTTGCTTTTAGTCTTGCTTGTTTTAACTGTACAGCACTTCGGTCAGTTGTAATGCTGTGTTTTTAAGCGCTTAACAAATAAAAATGGTATGGTATGGTAAAGTCCCACTAAAACTTTAAGGACAAGTTCCCTACTGTAATTCTATTATTAAGCTGTTTAATATATGTGTGTATACTAAATATGTCATACCTTAGAGGCTAAAAAGGAGTAAAAGATTTTATGCTAGCTGAATTTGGGGATTAACGGAAATCAGTGCAAATTATGAATACCTAAGATAAATCACATAAATCAATAATAGCTAATAGTATTAATAACAGTGAACACAGAAAATCAGGTCAAATAATAAAATGTGTCAAAGTCCTTTTTCTTCACAGTATACTTTCATTACATGATTTCCCCTATAAATCTCAGATTTTTGTCCCATAACCTCAAAGTACTATGATAAAACATTGTCAACAACTATTCAATTTCCTTCTTATCCAAAAAACATTAGCGATCTTAGTTCACAGATGTGTACCTAGTCCTATATTTTCCATCTATGGTCAGATCATTTATTATTGTTGGTGGCAACACAGACAGCACAAGTATCTACCTGAAAACTTCAAAATGTGTCTAGTTTATGTTTCCAATGATGCATACAGCAATAACCAGAGATAGAGTCCTCACACAAACAACTATGCTCACATCCTCATGCTCTCATCCATAAAGTTGCTTCTAATTACATCCAGCTGTGGTCTTGAATTAGATGATCACCTGAGCTGCATGAAAACAGCTATCTTGCTGAAAGTAGGTGTCTATCCTACCTTCAGAAGATGTCAGCACTACTCTCATTAATGCAAACCACTAGCTGATGTCAAGGTAACGTTAAAATTGCAAGGGTTGTACCCAAGCTTCTTATTGATGGTAAAGTCTTCTACCACCAGCTGGGATCCTTGGTTTGTATCTGGGCTTTCCAATTTCACAAACTGCACACTTCCTACTCCATGCATAAGACACTCCATCTGTGTTGTGCCGAATTATTTCTTTATTTTTATCTTCTGTATTACTTAGGCCCAAGAAGCCATAATATTATTTGTCCTGTATCACCACCAATTATTTGTCTATATGGCCCTAATTATCCCAGTTCCTAAAAACAATGTTAGCACTATCCCACAAACTTAATTTCCCTTACACCATGATGTACAAACTTTAAAGGTTTGTACTGTATCTAATTTAGCACGTTTAAACCTTAAAACGCCATATCATAAAATTTGTGTCCTAATGTTGCATCTAATCCTAATGCAAAGTTCTCAATACAATAATATACACATTTGTTCCATCCTTCTGAATCAATTACTATTACACAAAAAAGTTCATTCTTCATCAAAAAAATAGTAATCAGACAAATGGTTCATTTTACTTGTATCAAGAGACTTCTACTTTAAACTTTATCTTCACCTTATAGCAATAGATTTAAACATTTTGCCCTGAGTGTCTCTATTCCCAAAACACTTAACTATCCCTCAAGTTTACTACCATTCTTCATACTTAACAAATTTCCATTTATGTTAAACTCTATACTATTAATTTTATTATTAAAATCAATAACCAAGACAGCTCAGCTTGGTCTGACTTAACTGGTAATGCTGCAAGTGCTAATAATCGTGTTAAATTTTGATTAACAGTACAAATTATATACATTTATTCTTCACCAAGTATCAATAGACTCAGATGTACTAGAAACATCTATCTAAAAATGTTTCCTCTTTACTCAAAGTGCTGACCATGTTATGCTAATAATACTTTTTAAACTTGCTCATTTATACTACCCCAATTGCTATACAAGTTAAATGCAAAAGAATTTAAGTAATAATTGTGCATTATTTACATTAATAAAATTGTTCCACATATTCAATAAATACATATTTCTGATGAAGAGGAGTTGATTAGCCTTTCCTCCTATACCATCCATAACTCCATGATTCAAATATTCCTTGAAAGATGTTGCTGCAGAAAAATGAAGATTAGGTTGTGGTTCTGACTTCTAGGGCAAGAAGAATTCAAGTACTTGGTCAAAAACTGCCATAAAATTGCAAATGAGTGGATGAATTGTAAGGCAAATCAAGAACAGTTAAAAAGGGCTCTGGCAAAGTACACAGAAACTCTGCACAATATGTGTGAATCAGGTCTTGACGTCCAATACCCCAAAACAAAGGATATCAATATCCTGGAAATCTTGATCTAATGAATGAGGCTCTGGTCTGTGGTTTAGCGGGTCCGCGGCTCAGAATGGATGGCCAGTTATTTAAATAAACAATCGCCACACTTGTGGCTTAACGAGGGGGCGTGGTAGTGTTTCCGGAGCGGTTCCTGGGTGCGATACGGGTAAGAAAGAGAACAGAGGTTAGTGGAAAGAAGAGGAAGTCTGGAAGCCGTAAGCACCGGTGCAGGAGTGTGCAAGCGAGCGAGCCAGAGCAGGCTCAATGATAAATGCAGGTTGCTGGGCGGACAGCCCCTGAGGAGGAGCGTTAGGCCAACACTCGTTAGGGGCAGCAGGATGTGGTCGCACCAGCTGAGTGATCTCAGGACCTGGAGTGTCACAGAAGGTGGTTGGCTCACCGCGGAAGGCAGCGGCAGTCAGGGAGACTTGTGAGAGTTGAGCCCCAGCGTGAGCGCCCTGGCCATTGGGGGGACCTGAGTCTTGGTCCAACAGGAGTGGTACGTAGCCAGGGGACAGAAGGCCTATGGACCAGCAGGTGAAGGTCACCTGGGACTGCAGGTAGGGCAACTCCCCTGTTGCAAAGCCCGGTGGGACAAGCAGGGGAACCACCAGGTAGAATGAAGAAGTCACCGGGGATTTACAATGGAAAATGGCTTCCAGCCATTGTTTTTAACCTTGTATTAATTGGATTTATTTATGTGGATTATTTTAACCTCCACTTGTCATTTTTATGGATTATTTATTTATTTATTTACTTTCTTTCTGGACAGTGTTTACATTTTGTTTAGTTTGAGTATTTGTAAGAAAAGCACTGTTGCACTTTTGCACCATCCCCTTGCTCAGTTTGATTTGTCCTCATTGCACAGCTCATCTGGTTACATTACCGACGGTGTTGGGCTCAAGGGCTCCCAAATCTGGGAGAGGGAACTTGGAGCACATAGACATAGATGCCATGCAGGCTGCCCTCTATGATTCTGGACCCACGATGATCTTTTGGCATCAATGGTAACCTGCACAGTTGTGTTGTTAGCAGCATGAACCCGTGATGCCTTGGCCTGGAATTTGTGAATATGTTGTCCAGTAGTCAATTGGTCAATGGCCTGGTGGTTCATGGCTTGCATCTCCTTGGACTCAGATGATTTGCTTGTCTGCAGACCTTTAGCACAGCTCACTCTCCAGGTTCAAATTCAAGTGATGTCATAAAAAATGTGCAGGAGAAACAGCTTTCACCTGCAGGTGTAAAGACTTAAACGTTTTGTTCCATATTAGTCAGGATGCTTCATCTGTAATTTTTAAGACTTACTTATGGATTCCAAAAATAGTGTCTCATGAGCTATTAGGCCTGTTTCATCAGGGGTAGCCCTTATCAAAAATAACACTAGCGGTAAAACAGATGGTCATTTTATTCGGTCTCTGTCTCTTGGCCAATTTGTTTTTAATGGTCATAAATCAATTCTGCTCTGCTGGTCAGGGAGGACAGAAAAAACAGAAAAAAAACCCAGACAGCTGGAGAAAAAAACAAAATCTGCAGGGGTTTCAGGCCACGAGACCACCCAGCCCCCTCTGGGCATTCTACCTAACATAAATGTTCTCAATCAGTTATTATGGTTTTCAGGCTTCACATGGAAGAATTAGATGATGACGGTCATGTGGACCTCTGGCCTTCAATGTAGGGAAATCACGGTGCTTTGATCAGGTGGTGGTGGCACAGATCAGCACCACAAAAAACCGGAAAAAGAACAGGCAGAGTAGGGGTTAGTATGGATTTTGGAGCCATGAAAAAAAAAAAATTAAATGCATATACAGAATATCAGGGTTAAACTAAATGGAGCTAAGAGAAAGGAATGTTAAAATAATGAGTTTTTAGCGGTTTAAGTGCTCCACCATATTAGCCTGGCGAATTTCTATCAGTGAGCTATTCCAGATTTGATGTGTATAACAGCAGAAGGCCACCTCACCACTTCATTTAAGTTTAGCTCTTGGAATTCTAAGAAAATACTTATTTGAAGACCTAAGGTTACAATTGTAAGGTGAAAGACATTCTGAAATATAAGATGGAGCAGATTATTTAAGGCTTTGTAAAGCATAAGCAGTATTTTAAAGTCAATTCTAAATGACACAGGTAACAACAACAACAACATTTATTTATAAAGCACATTTTCATACAAAAAGTAGCTCAAAGTGCTTTACATAATGAAGAAAAGAAAAATAAAAGACAAAATAAGAAATTAAAATAAGGCAACATTAGTTAACATAGAAAAGGAGTAAGGTCCGATGGCCAGGGTGGACAGAAAAAACAAAAAAAAAAACTCCAGAAGGCTGGAGAAAAAAATAAAATCTGTAGGGGTTCCAGGCCACGAGACCACCCAGTCCCCTCTGGGCATTCTACCTAACATAAATGAAATAGTTCTCTTTGTAGTTAGGGTTCTCACGGAGTCACTTGATGCTGATGGTCATACAGACTTCTGGCTTTTAATCCATCCATCATTGTTGGAACATCATGGTACTTAGAGTTGATGGTGGTGGCGTAAGCCACCGGAAAAGGAAACAGAAGAGAGAGTAGGGGTTAGTACAGATTTTAGAGCCACCATGAATGGTTATTATAATGAATTGGATATACAAGGTATCAGGATTAAATTACAGTGAAGTTATGAGAAGGCCATGTTACAGTAATGTATTTTCAGTAGTTTTTTAAAGTGCTCCACTGTATCAGCCTGGCGAATTCCTACTGGCAGGCTATTCCAGATTTTAGGTGCATAACAGCAGAAGGCCACCCGCCTCACCACTTCTTTTAAGTTTTGCTCTTGGAATTCTAAGGAGACACTCAGTTGAGGATCTGAGGTTGCGATTTGGAATATAAGACGTCAGACATTCCGATATATAGGATGGGGCGAGATTATTTAAGGCTTTATAAACAATAAGCAGAATTTTAAAGTCAATCCTGAATGACACAGGTAACCAGTGTAGTGACATCAAAACTGGAGAGATGTGCTCAGATTTTCTTTTCCTAGTTAAGATTCTGACAGTTGCATTCTGCACTCGTAATCCTGTCATCAAGTTTTAAAACTTACAATAAATTTATCACTGAAGAAGCAGGGCTAAAAATTTTAAAACTCAATATTATTTTAAGTGCTTTTCTGAAACAGGGGTAAAAAAAAGCATAAAGAATTGGATTAACTCCAAAGGTCACCTCACTGACCAGTACTAAGAAGTTCCTCATTTCATCCAAGAGAAATGAATAACCATAGAAAAAGAAATCAAACAAAGTGACAGGTAACCAGCAGATCATTAAGACGCCCACCACCAGTCCGAGGGTCTTTGCTGCTTTTGTTTCAGACGCTTTAGGTGTGTTTGAATTGCTGCTCTCCACTGACTGCATCTTTTCAATCAAACAATTAATGGCTTCAGAATACCTTTTGGCAACTATAAATATTCTTGTATATGCACATATCATTAATAAATATGAGACAATAAAAAGAAATATTAAAAAAACAAAAGCTGAATAGTCATCTCCATAAAATACACAGTATTGTTCACAATTCCCTGTTTTGATATAACTAAAATATACAAACAGGAATGTAAATATAAATGAATTCAACCACATCACTACAATACTGACCTTTGTGATATTCACAGTTATTTTTGAGCTGTAATAGATTGATATTAACACCAAATGAGTAACAATGGCCACATTAAATAAATTAGCATGTGTCATATACACATAGCAGTAAATTACCCCAAAATACCAGCAGGTTTCAATCTGTAAAATCAAAGACATGGGCAACACAAACAAACCCACCAAGAAATCAGCCACTGCAAGTGAAAGGATCAGAAAATTAGTCGGCATGTGGAGCTGCAAGAAATGAGAGATAGAAATGATGACAAGAAGATTTCCACAGATAGTGACTGATATCAAAACAAGACAGAACATATAAACACATACATAGACGTCTGTTTCATAAATTACTTTAAGGCAAGATGCATTATTATTAGGATAGCAGTAACCAACGTGTGGCTTCTTGAATTCCATTTAATTTCCCTGAGCAATTCCACGTTTACCCACAGACATGCTAAAACTGTTGTACCTAACCACAGGCATCTGCAGGTGATATTTATACAGTCTCTAAAGAGATTACAGTAGCCTCTCTGCCATCTTATTATCCTCAAACATTCTTTTTCACTCCTAATGAACCCCAGGGGACTCTATAATCCTCATTGTGTGTTTTTAAACAAACAGACAGTCCCATTGTGGCCCAGTTTGCCTGTTGTTTGTGATCTTCAGCACTGCTGTTAGTTTTTACACTCTGACCTGTAATGCCCAGTGAAAGGCCTGCTGTGATTTTTTATATTCAGTAAATTTTGAGATCAGTGTGCTGCCTCAGCATTTCTTCTGTGTGGCCAACAGCTTGTGTTTAATAAAAGAGACAAGACACAGCAGGTGTGATGATAAGTATCCATTGCCTGTCTGATGAAATGAACTGAAGTCATTTTACAGTCTGTGCCCATCCAAACTCAAATATGGCGCATCGTTTTAAGGCCAATACTCAGCCAGCTCTCTTAATCTGAACTACAATTCTGGTTGCGTTTCCCTGTGAGCTGAGAGCAGCCATTGACTGCTGGCAGCGTCTGTGGATGTGCTCAGACACACACAATTTTCAAAGGCTTTGTCCAGCATCAAACATGTGAACTTCTCCATTTCCGTTGTTTTAAAGACTAAAAGGTGTCTCCATGATGGAATATTTAGGACTTGCTGCTCACACTACCTGCTTTCTCTTCTGAGTTAGTGGTGTCAGGAACTAAGAAGTTTAATTGATCATTTCTAGAAATACATTGAAATCATTCAATCTTAAAATCACATGAAGGTATCTTTGAAGTATTGTAAGAAGTCGCCAATAGTGAGAAGTTAAGCAAAATGACACCTTTTATTGTCTAACTGGAAAGATTACAATATGAAAGCTTTTGAGGCAACTCAGGCCTTCTTCAGGCGATTACATCTTACCTGAGTTGCCTCGAAAGCTTGCATGTTGTCGTTTTGCTTAAATTCTATAATGGCTAACATGGTACAACATCCTAGTACTAAAGGAGTTGCTAATTATTTTAAAGTTTGTTTACATGATTTTGAGATATTTCTAATTGAATTACAAATATCTATTACAGACGTATTTCAATCAGTTCTTCTTTTTTGAATCATATCTTTAAAGGACTAACAGATATATTTAAATAAATCATAGTTATCTCTTTACAATTTCATCTTTATTTAAATAGAGATAAATTATGGAGGTGAAGAATCTATCTCCGTAGCTGAAATGCAGCTATTTAAGTATTAACAATCAACTTAGGGTTGTAACGGCTGACCCCTTACCCAGACAGGCCACTACACTACCAAGACTATTCCTTGAACTTGGATCACCTGAGGCTTCTTGCTCTAATAACAAGCTGTACTCCTTACAAGTTTTCTTATTTTTCCCAACACGGTGAAATAACCCGAAAACAGTAACAGATATGTAAAATCAAACATGTTTGTATTGTAAATGGAAAAAACAAATATTCAATAATATATATATATATATATATATATATATATATATATATATATATATATATATATATATATATATGTGTGTGCACAAAACATCACTGTACCAAATGACACCAGTGACTAATTATTATATAAGACACGACTACACAAATATTTACAAACAATTAATAGAAACATATAACACAAATACAAACACAGATCAGGTAAACACAGCAATTGAAATGTGGTGAAAAATGAGTCTGGCGGTGTTGATACTGGCTGTAGTGATTTTTTTTTCCCGATTGTTGCCAGTCTCCACATTGCTGTATGGTGCTGTTTCTTTTGTACTCCATGACATGCAGAGGAAGGAGTAGTACAAAGAGGTCAGTTCCGTGCTGTATGCAATCTTCAGATTCAAATGTTAACAGTTCACACACACCCAAGGACCGTCCTTCTACGTTTACAACATGTGTACCTGTTGCAATGCAGAAGTGGAACTTGAGGTCAAATGAATGCTGGATGTAGGAATGACTGAGGAAAGTTTTAGACCCTGGTCCACTCCTATTGTATTGGTCCCAAAGCCTGATGACAGTTGGCGCTTTTGCAATGACTATCTGATATATCTGATATCTGATGTTGACCATATATGACCATCCTTCACATGAGAAAATGGTATTGGCAAATTCCCTTAAAGGAAAAAAAAATGTGTTTAGCACTCCTAGTGGTCACTGGCTGTATTATGTACTCCCATTTGGGTTACATGTGGCACTGGCCACTCATACAGTGCCGCCTACTTGAATGATGCGGTCATCTATTCCCGCACATGGGAGGAACACATACAGCTGGTTTGGAATGTGCTCCTGACTCTATATAATGCCAGCCTTCAGAATTATCCAAATAGAATGTTATTTTGGATTAACTGAAGCCAGATATTTGGACTATATGGTGGGAGGTAGTACAGTTCAACCACAGTGTACCAATGTTAATGCTATACTCAACTGGCCCCATCTGGGAACCAAGCGGCAAATTTAAGCCTTCCTGACACTTATGGGGTACCAAAGGTTTTTCCGAGAGGGCTGTGCCCTTGAATGACCTGACAAATAACAGGACCCCTGACGTGGTGGTTTCGGGTGAAAAAACAGAAACTGCATTTTGTGCCTTAAAAAAGGGGCCCCTACATCTGCACCTGTATTATTACCTCCTGACTTGTCTTTATCTTTTATTTTGCAGACTGGCATGTGTTGGAGTACTACCTGATTGGCCATGAATTCACTCTGGTCACCGACCGTGCACTTGTACAGTGGATGGTGCTGCACAAAATGTCGAACCCATGTGTCACCAGATGGTTCTTGGACTTACGGTCATTTAAATTCAAAGTCCAACATCGCCGTGGTTCCTTCCACACCAACACTGATACATGATCTCAAAGACATGACCTCAAGGTTTGGTCCACCTGACCTGATGGGTAAGGGTATGGGTGAGGCCGTGTCACACATGTGCGCCTGATGGGGAACTTAAAGGCTCATAAATGTAATTACACTTGGAACCAGGGATTGGCACTGTTGCCTAATGCCTCTGCTCTTACTCACTCTGCAGAAGCAGTGATTGACAGCCGCGTCCTGAATGACATCACTTCGGGTTCACTGCCACCTGATTTCACCTCTTCTTGTCCTCTGAATTAGAAAACGGCTCTGCCACCATCTTGGAGTCAATCCCACGGAGACTCATGTCTGAAAACACACCAATTGCTATTGCATTTTTTTTTTGTGTGTGAACTGACAAGTAAACGGGGTTCACCACGATGCCCCAAATCTTTATCTGATCAAATCAGTTCAGGGATCCATGCCTCTGTGTGTGTGTGTGTCTGTGTGTGTGTGTGTGTGAACACCCTGAGGGATTGTTCCTACCTTGTTCCCAATGATGGGATTGAGTCCAGCTAACCTGGTGACCTTCTCTGCATTAGGGGGTTAAGAAGATGGATGAATGTTTCTCTTTCTCTCTTTCTTCATCCTGTAAAGCACATTTGTATGAAAATGTGCTATAGAAATACATATTGTTGTTGTTGTTGATGTTGTTTTTGTAAATCTTAATATAAAGAACAACATTAAAATGAGCAGTGAACATGGAGGTCTGCAGCTGCCTTCTCTCACTGACCGCCATCACAAACAAGTGGTATAGAAGGACAGTTCGATTCTGTCACACAGCAGCCATCCTCCGTCTCCAAAGTGTCACTTGTGGCCATCAAGCTGCTGATTTAGGGTCTCAAGGGTGAAGACCCCCAGGCTGAAGTCCTCTTTTATCTCAAAGCTATCAGCCTTCTGAATTCTAGTAGCTGCAGGAGTCCTGAGGTGTTCTGAACTATTAGAACTGCTGCAAAGAAACTCTGCTGAAATTCGTATTTGTGCTAAATGAGAACCCTCAATGCCAGGAACTGGACTGGAACAAGAACACTAAATCAAAAGGGCAGAAGTGCGGACCACCACATCATAATACCTCCTGAATAAACACACAAGGGGGTCTGAAATGAGGGGGCAACTCTTAAAGTGGAACAAGTAAAGCATCAGCTGAGCAGAGCAGAAACAAAGGAGCTGAGAGTCCGTCAGGAATCATCTTATACAGTGCAGACCATAATACCTTAAAACACAATTTATGGCTCACGTTTACTGGTGTACTCATACCTCACATGAAAAAAATAAAGAAACAAAGTCAGATTTTCACAAACATTTTTTTATTTGCAAATAATGACAATGTAATGATCTTACATTCTTCCATTGTACCGTCCCGAAAAGTGGGATGTTCTAAGGAATTCTCTTAAAAAAATGTCTCTTCAAAAAATGTCTCCCTGCATATCGTGTGCTAAATTTGTACAAAAATACTTTACTGCAGCAACTCTAGTAGAAGGGATACCAGGGATGATTATGAAGAAGATTTAAAATCATTCAACGGTCTTTTTAAAAGTAAGAAACAACTTTTTATAAATTAAAAATATATTTTAAAGATCTATGAGAGGCAGAGTGTTCTTCAGATGCAACGTGATTCCTTTATTAAAGGTTTAAGTTTCACTGTTTTTATTAGAATTGAACACAATGCTGTCCTCTGAAGTATTAATTGTGTTCTCTATGAGGTGTGCAGCTGCAGCTAATGAGACTTCACAAATATTAACAAATGTCAGTCTAAAGGAGCAAATCCTACATTTAATTGTGGACATCAAACTTCATTTGACCTTCTCAGTCGTCCATTTCAGTTCCTCACAGTCACCTCAGTGTCATTTAGTGAGCCAGCAGTGTGAGGAGTGAAGGCCGACTGCTCCGTCTGCACTCGTCTGTCATCTGCTGCCTTAGTGAGGAGGAGTGCGGATTAAAGTGCAGAAAGAGGAAACATGAGCTTCATATTTAAAATGAAAAGTTTAACATGAGACAAAACTAAACTAATTAAGTAACAAGTATCTTATAAGATTTGATTCATAAACTAATCTCCACCTGCCTGACAAAAGCTGAAGAGAATTTCAGCCGTCATCTGAGCTCTGCTGTGGACGCACAAACTGTAACTGCAGAGATTTAAAGATCTTTACATTTCTACATTTTGGGCAAAATTGAAGACATGACTTAACAATTTATAACCAGATCATGAAGTTTGTCCTAAAGGAATGCAAAATACAAAATCATTCTACGACATAAAAAGAAATAACATCACCAAAAACCCTGAAGTATTGAAATGAACTGCCAGGAGTCTCCTACATTTACAGTGCTCTTTATTTAAGATTCTGAAAATAAGAAGTTTATGGAAAACAATGATGGTGAGAAAAAGCAACCTTTCTAAACAGTCTACACTCTACTCTATTAGAGCACAAAATGCCATTTACAACAGTAAAGTGACTATAATATTATTGAATTGATAATAAATATGTTTAAGAAATGAGCTGCTAACATGAAAAATGAACACAAGCATGTTGCAAACAAAAAAATCAATATATGTAAGAGAAGAAAAGTATTTTCTTTATGTTTTAACATTTACAATATATTGAACACTGCAGAAGCCGGACTAAATATTTTACAAGTCAGGATGATCTTAAGTGCTTTTCTGAACCAGGAATAAAGAAAAGCATAAAGAATTGGATTAACTCCGAAGCTCACTTCACTTAGTAACATAAACGTATTAGCCACGGTAGATGCGATCAGATTGTTATAATCAGTGCTCAGACTGCATACATTGATAGGCAGCCAGCAGATAATAAAAGCCCCCACGACTACTCCTAATGTTTTTGCGGCTTTTCTTTCAGACGGTTTTGATATTTTTCTGTCACTCACCTCCTCAGTTTGGCTCTTTTCTATCATACAGTTGATGGCTCTTGAATGGCTTCTCGCAACTACAAATATTCTGATATAAAAACCAATCATCAGTGAATAAGGAATAAAAAAAGATATGAGTAAGAGATAAATGTTCATTTCATTAGAAGTGATTACTGTACAATCTCCTTCACATTGGTCTACACGAATATTACTAAAACATAAAAATATGAGGTTAATTAAAAGTGCAAACAGCCACAATACAGCAATGGTGATGATTGCAACCATCAAAGTTATTTTTGAGCTGTAAAAGAAAGGATGGCAGACAGCAATGTAGCGATCAATGGATATTAAAACCACATTATATATCACGACTGCACTGAGAATATCTGCCAGTACCTGATACAAATAACAATAAATAACTCCAAAGTACCAGCATGTTTCAATCGAGCTAATCAAAGAAAAGGGCATCACAAAGAAGCCCACTAAAAAATCAGCCACTGCAAGTGAAAGGATCAGAAGATTAGTCGGCGTGTGCAGCTGAACAAAATGAGAAATAGAAATGATGACAAGAAGATTTCCAAAGACTGTCGAGAAAAACAAAAGACACGAGAAAGTGTAATAAAGTCCATAAACTTCAGTTTCAAAAATCAGTTTATCACAAGATTCATTACTGTGAGGATAGCAACGGCCAACTTTGAGTCCATTCAAATCCATGTCTGTCAGTGAAGAGATGCCATCCTGAGAAGAGCCGTCCTGCCTGCACACTGAGATGTTTATACACTGAGGCCCTGCGACTGCCATATTCTCTCTGCTGACGTAATTCACATGAGGCGTCTCTCTGCTGTGTTTGCTTCACAAATTCTCTCAGGATGTTTGTTTGTTCATTTCAGTTCTTACTCACTAATGAGTTCATCAAATCTCAGACGTCTTCATTATTTTTGTTTGTCAGGAGCCCCTCAGTGCTGCAGTGGTCACTCCTCACAGCTCCATACACTTGGATTTGAGCCCTGGTCCAGCTGCTGGCTGTCTGCAGTTTGCTTGTTCGCCTTCTACCTTCTTTTTTTAGTTGCTCAGTTACACTATTTCATATGAATTTTCATATTAACTTGAAGTTGTATTAACTCAGTACTTTTTCATAATAACAGCAAATGGTGTACTTTACAGAAACTCTAAACTACACGAGGGTGGCACAGTGGTAGTGCTGCTGCTTCACAGTAAGCAGATCAGGGTTCGCGTCTGGGTTCCTTCCCTGTGTGGAGTTTGCATGTTCTCCCCCTGGCTGTGTGGGTCTCCTCCGGGTGCTCCCATTTCCTCCCACAGTCCAAAGACATGCAGATTAGTGGAGTTGGCAAACCTTATATTGTGCCCTTTTGTCTGCTTACTGTGTGGGTGTGTGTATGTGTGCCCTGCGATGGACTGGCACCCTGTCCAGGGTTTTGCTTTGCACCATACGCAGACCTTTGTTGTGACCCTGTTTAGACAATCACTGACTGAACTGGGAGAACCACCATCTCCTATATACGAGTAAAATTTAGATTTTAAAATTACCGAGAGCGACTTCATTATGTCATCTACACAACTTTGTAAGAGTTTGTATGCTTCATGTTGTTGACTTCTCTGCCCTAATCGACACAAACAATGACGTGTTCAGTTTCTCACAAGAGTTCATAACTGCTACACAGGCGGCCTGTTAATGAGAATTTCAAGTGAAGTCCTCTAATAAGAGTCTTGTCTGGCACAATAAGTCTGGAAAATCGGAACAAACTGAGCTTGCAGAAGGACAGAAATTTTAAATTGTTTAGAATTCTAAAAATGAAAACTGGACCATCAGACATCAGGTCTTTATTGTGTCTTTCTCACATAAACATGTCCCACACCTCAAACTATACACTACCACTCTGCAGCTCTGTCGTATCTGCTCCACTCCTCTAGCAAGCTTTGTCTTCCTCCTCCAGACTCTTCCTCCCAGGAAGTAGTTTCAGTGTCATGAAACTGTGTTTCTGAAACACTTCTGGGTAAGGCTGAAGCCCCACACAGTCGAGAATCCTGATCCTTGCAGCTCCCCCTTGTTGACCCCACGAAATCCAACATGGCTGCCCCCTGGGACTACAGCACCCAGCATGCCCTGCTGGTATTGGTGTTTGAATTCTTACCTGAGTTGGCTACCATCCAATGTCTTTGGGAAGCATCCAGTGTGAATAAAGTGTCTTCCTCTGTGCTTCTGTTATTTATAATGGGTAAGGATCCATGTTTGGTCCCAGCTGGGGTGACTGCCCATACAGGCCATCCATCACACCGCACCTATCTCAGCTAAGCCTTATGGAGCAAGGTGGCCAGTCTCACAAGGGTTATAGCTCTCTGGTCCGTCTCCTGTCTGTCATATAAAAACAATGGTCACGCTCTCCATGCCCTTTATATGGTCAACGTCTCCAACTATGTTCTGACTGACCACAGCTTCCCTCTCTGCGCTTGCATCCTGCGAGTGCAGAAGCAGACAAGAAATTCCGCCCTTCCCTTGGGCTCCATGCAGACTGACTTGGCCCTCTGATTCCTTGGGGCTTGGGCATCCAAATTGTGTGGACTGTCAGGAGACCTGGTCTTCATCCCACAGATCTTCTTTCCAGTCTGGGCGACAGAACATCTGGGACATTCCATGGATTAATGGGAGACTCCATATTTTCTGAACCACTTTTTACTTTGTGTGAAATCTCTGCCAGCTTGGAGGGAGGCTGGGCAGTCCAGATATCAGCACTAGTAAGCTGATCATCCTTGTGGAGCCCTTCATCTTTCTCCCCCACTATCCCCGACGGGATGCTTAGACAACAGGCAATTGGTCATAACACCTTGATCCACTATTGGAACCACAGCTACTCGCCATTCATCAGCAATATTTGGGGAGGTTCATTCTGTATTCCTTTATGTTGTACAGTTCAGGAAATGCTTACCTGTACCGCTGAATCAATCTTTGTGGAGAGTCCTAAGCCAAGCCTGTCCAGGTAGTCCTCCAAAGTCTTCATGGGGCTTTGGCCATGTTCTCTAATTTCCTCTATTGTCCTCCGCAAAGCTCAGTCACCTACTGCAGAGACTGTATAGGCTGCAATCCCTTTTTCTAGCTCTAACACATCTGGCCACCAGTAGGTCATTCTGTCCAGTAGTTTGATTAAGCTGCAGATATTCTCGTCCACCGGCCATGAATCAGATGGCTTGGGACTCTATAGTGCATGCTCATTCTGGAACCTGGAGGTTTGTGGGAACTGGCGCTGGGTTGGTCACCTACTTCACCTGTTGGTTTCTCCTGAAGTAATTTATTGTCAGAAGCCGTTTTGAAACGTGTCCTCTAGTGCCTTGAAAAGATCAATTAAAAAACATTTTAATATTATTGGTCTTAATTTTTTACTGCTATTACTGTATATACTTTGGTGTTTAGTTGTAAAAAGCACACTTTCCACGCATTGCATTCACAAGCAGCAGTAAAAAAAAACAAATCAACAAATCATATTTTTAGAAAGTCACTACGCACTGGAGAGATTCCGAAGGACTGGAAAATGGCAAATAACATCCCATTATTTAAAAAGAGTGACAGGGCAGATCCAAGAAACTACAGGCCAGCAAGCTTAACATGAAACATCACAGGAAAATTAATGGAAGGAATTATGAAGGATAAGATTGAGCAACACATGGCAAGGACAGGAGTTATTAGGAACAGTCAGCATGGGTTCAGAAGAGGGAGGTCATGTTTTACTAACTTGCTGAAATTCTATGAGGAGGCAACAAAAGGATACGATCAAAGTGGAGCAGATGAGATTATTTATCTGGACTTTCACAAAGCATTTGATAAGGTGCCACACGAGAGGTTGGGCATCAAACTAAAAGAAGTGGTAATTCAGGGTGATGTTTTAAGATGGGTGCAGAATTGGCTCAGACACAGGAAGCAGAGGTTGATGGTGGGAGGAACCTCATCAGAACTGGCCGATGTTAAGAGTGGTGACCAGCAGGGGGCAGTGCAGGGGCCACTGCAATTTTTAATATATATAAATGATTTAGATAGTTATATAAGTAACAAGCTTGTTAAGTGTGCAGATGATACCAAGATAGGTGGATTAGCAGATAATTTGGAATCCATTATTTCATTACAGAAGAACTTGGATAGCATACAGGCTTGGGCAGATTTGTGGCAGATGAAATTTAATGTCAGTAAATGTAAAGAATTATACATAGGAAGTAAAAATGTTAGGTTTGAATAAACAATGAGTGGTCATAAAATCGAGAGTACACCTTATGAGTAGGATTTAGGAGTCATAGTGGACTCTAAGCTATCGACTTCCCAACAGTGTTAAGAAACCATTAAGAAGGCTGACAGAATGTTAGGTTATATAGCGCCTTGATGTGTGGAGTACAAGTCTCAGGAGGTTCTGCTCAAGCTTTATAACACACTGGTGAGGCCTCATCTGTATTCCTGTGGGCAGTTTTGTTCTCCAGGCTACAAAAAGGACATAGCAGCACTAGAAAAAGTCCAGAGAAGAGCGACTAGGCTGATTCAGGGGATACAAGGTTTGAATTATGAGGAAAGATTAAAAGAGCTGAGCCTTTACAGTTAAAGCAAAAGAAGATTAAGTGGTGACATGTGGTGGGCTGGCACCCTGCCCAGGTTTTGTTTCCTGCCTTGCGCCCTGTGTTGGCTGGGATTGGCTCCAGCAGACCCCCGTGACCCTGTAGTTAGGATATAGCGGGTTGGATAATGGATGGATGGATGGATGATTGAAGTGTTTAAAATTATGAAGGGAATTAGTCCAGTAGTTCGAGATTGTTATTTTAAAATGAATTCATCAAGAACACGGGGACACAGTTGGAAACTTGTTAAGGGTAAATTTCGAACAAACATTAGGAAGTTTTTCTTTTCTTTACACAAAGAACGATAGATACTTGGAATAAGCTACGAAGTGGTGTGGTAGACAGTAAGATGTTAGGGATTTTCAAAACTCGACTCGATGTTTTCTTGGAAGAAATAAGTGGATAGAACTGGTGAGCTTTGTTGGTCCATTGCCGGCTGACTGTTTGTGCTTGCCCGCAGAGTTGCTATTACAGGTGATACGTGCCCTCCGAGAGGAATTTAGGAAGCTGGAAGGGAAGGCAGTCACGTCCGTGACAACGCCGCAACAGTGGGCGGATTGGCACGATGCTGGAATCTTCGGCGGGAGCGGCACGGTGGTGCAGGTAAGTAATACTGGCATCGCAAAAGAAAAGGGAGGCCCCACCGCAAATAACCGTGATGAAAGTGATCGGATTCAAGTGGGGGGGGCTCCGATAGTGTACACGGCAGAGGGAGGCAATCGCATGGTGAGGGGGGAAGACAGCGAGAGGGCAAGCAGGATGCCGGCAGATGAGTGCCATGGGGCCCTGTGCCTTATGCCCAGAGCCAGCGTCGGTCTCACGCCGCTCCACAGGGACACAGATGGGACAGGGTCTATATCTCTCCCATAGGGAGGCCCAAACCATCAGGGCGTCCCAGAGAAAGAGGAGGAATCGAAGGAAGAGAGCCGGATCCTCCAATAACAGAGGACATGAGGCAGGATGCTCATATCTAGAGAAGGGCCGCCCTCTGTGGAGGCAGAAGGAAACCCCTAAGCTAGCTGAAGTGACGGGGGTGCGAGTGGTCCCGTGCAATTTCCCACGTAGGGGGGCACGAAAGCCGCAGAGGGGGTGCGGAAGGGGCAAATCCCGGGTTGCCGGTCAGATGGGGGAGCGCTGCTTGTGCGTGGTATGGAAGGACACCAAGTGGTGGTGTCCAGGCAGCGTCTCCGCCCGTTTCTGCCTTTTGTGTTGCAAGACCAGACCCTGGACCTACAGTAGGACCCTCTTCGTGGAAGACCTGCCCTAGCGGGATGAGCCGCTGGCCCTTATGGGTCTCAGCTTGTGGTGGGGCACTGTGGCGAGCAGCTGGGGGTGGTACCCAGCCAGGATGCCCAGAAGGACCGGAGGATGGATTATGCCTCCTCCAGACCACAAGGGGGCGACTGCCCTGGTGGCTTTGGGGACCACGGGAAAGGAGCATGGAAGCTCAAACCTATAGGGGCCTGTGCTCACCACCAGGGGGCGCCCAGATGCCTGAGGGGCCCTGGCCCTCAACACTTCCGCCACACCCGGAAGTGCTGGGGGGAAGAAAACCAGGGAAACCTGGAGTGCTTCCATGTGCACAGCCGCCACTTCTGCCACAACAGGGAGTGCCTGCAGGAGCTCATTGAAAGACACCTGGAGCACATCCGTGTGGATATAAAAGGGGCCACCTCCCTCCATTTGATGGCTGGAGTTGGGTGGAAGAAGGACAGAGGTCAGAGGAGAGGAGTGGAGGCTGACCTGAAGAGAGAGGCATTGGTTAAGTGGCCTGGACTTTGAGGGTGTTTGGTACGGGGTAATGGGTTGTGTGCACTGTAAATATTGTACAGATGAATAAACATGTGTTGGTTGGTGAACCATCGGTGTCCGCCTGTCTGTGTCCAGGTCAGCTTCCACAATACACACAAATAGATTACTTCTTTATTGGTGTCAGTTTGTTACAGGCTGTTAAAGCTTGCAAATAGAATATACATTATTGTAAAAATAATTCATAACATTATGTGAAAATTATTATCAATTTCAAAAACTAAATATATCTGTTTTTCTGATGTTTTTGATTCTGTTTTTGACCATCATAATATATGGTTTTCACCTAACTGCCACAACTCTTTCTGACGTTTTACTGTGTCTTGTTACTGTAGTAGAAATCTAACATGTTATGAAAGAGAGAAACATCCTCTAACAGGACCAATCAGTAATCAGGCAGGAGAAAAGCTCTTCATGGTATCTTTTAGTTACTCCTCGGCAAAATGTCATAGTGGAAGCATTCTTCAAAAGCAGTCTGTTACAGCCTGGTCAGAATGATCAGAGAAACAAAGAATAGAAATTCATTTTATAAACTAACTAGCAAAATACCCGTGCTTCGCAGCGGAGAAGTAGTGTGTTAAAGAGGTTATGTAAACATATATATACATATCTACATATACACATATCTACATATACATATATATACATATATACATCCACATATATACATATCTACATATACATATATATACATATATATATACATATACACATCCACATATATATATATATATATATATATATATATATATATATATATATATATATATATATATATATATATATATATATATATATATATATATACACACACATATCAACATATATATACACATACATATACACACATACATACACACACACATATACATATATACATATCCACATACATACATAGTGCGTTGTAACACGGGCTGTGATTGTTACATGGGAGGGAGACGACAAATCACAGCTTCCCGCTTTCTAATCGGGCCTGTGATTGGTGCTTTGACTGATGCCCAGATCCCACAGTATGTCCCCTTAGGAGAGGCGTTAGGCAAGTGTAATTGAATAGCGGTGCTGCAAGTTTAGCTTTACACCTGTTTTTAAGGCTTATTGACTGAAAGGGGCTTTCATGAAAAAACTGAGGGCTTTGCTACAGGAAGTAAAAATAAAGGTATATATTTCTGTTTTATTTAAACCTTTTAAGTTTGTATGCGGGCGGTATGGTGGCGCAGTGAAAGGTGCCAGTTAGGAGACCCGGGTTCGCTTCCCTGCGTGGAGTTTGAATGTTCTCCCCGTGTCTGTCTGGGTTTCCTCCGGGTACTCCGGTTTCGTCCCACAGTCCAAAGACATGCAGGTTAGGTGCATTGGCGATTCTAAATTGTCCCTGGTGTGTGGGTGTGTGTGGGTGTGTGCGCCCTGCGGTGGGCTGGCACCTTGCCCGGGGTTTGTTTCCTGCCTTGTGCCCTGTGTTGGCAGGGATTGGCTCCTGTATTTAGGATAGAGCGGGTTGGATAATGGATGGATGGACATTTGTATGCATAGCCACATTTGCCCGTTTTCGTTTTTTTTCTTTCTTCAGTAATATTTCAGCAAACCCGGAGCTTGTCAGTTGAAATCAGGGCACAAGGCAGGAACCAATCCTGGGCAGGGTGCCAACCCACCGCAGGACACACACAAACACACCCACACAACAAGCACACACTAGGGCCAATTTAGAATCGCCAATCCACCTAACCTGCATGTCTTTGGAATGTGGGAGGAAACCGGAGCGCCCGGAGGAAACCCACGCAGACACGGGGAGAACATGCAAACTCCACGCAGGGAGGACCCGGGAATCGAACCCAGGTCCCCAGATCTCCCAACTGCGAGGCAGCAGCGCTACCCACTGCGCCACCGTGCCGCCCTCAACTGATAATATGTTGCGCTTATTTAACTGGTGTACCAACATTTTTGCGCGTTTAACGGCTGAAATCCAACGTGGTTTGTGCCCTTCAGAATGAAAACAGTTTGCATTTACCTTTTTAATAAAAGGCGAGCTTTTAAGCCTGAGAAATCATCCCGTAAATGCACACGTTTAATTGCACATGTGTTAATATGTATGCTTACACAGTATTAAAAGACACTCAACAATTAACGCCATTTACCTTCGTTCCCGCGTTTGACTCGTGCTGTAAATCTCTTCCTTGTTTTCAGTTCACGTGATTACGTAGGAAGCGTGATGACGCAATATGTGACTCCGCCTCCTCCATTAGAGTATATGGACAAAAAACAGGTTCCAGTTATGACCATTACGCGTAGAATTTCGAAATGAAACCTGCCTAACTTTTGTAAGTAAGCTGTAAGGAATGAGCCTGCCAAATTTCAGCCTTTTACCTACACCGGAAGTTGGAGAATTAGTGATGAGTGAGTGAGTGAGTGAGTGAGTGAGTGAGTGAGTGAGTGAGTGAGTGAGTGAGTCAGTCAGTCAGTCAGTCAGTCAGTCAGTCAGTCAGTCAGTGAGGGCTTTGCCTTTTATTAGTATAGATGAATTTACATACAGTGTCAATCAATGCATACATTTACTCTGATTGGTTCATTGTTTTACACCCTAATGACTTATGTAAAATAAAATATTCTGGTTCTTCTTTATACCCTTGAGTTGAGCCGCCACCCTTGAAATTTCTGTGCATATAACAACTGTCCATTCTGGTTGTTTTACAGGACATCTGCTGATTTCTTAGTCATTTTTCAGTACATTTTGTTGTTCACTTGACCTTTTTATGATTTCTGACATTTATAAACCCTTTATGCTATTTCTTTAAGATGAATGCTCTATTACCCTAAAATTTATTCTTCCACACTCCCCTCTTTGGGACTTATTAAAGTCCCACTGAAACTGTAAGGACCAGTTTCCTACTGTAATTCTATTCTTAAGCTGTTTAATACATGTGTGTATACTAAATATGTCTCCCCTTAGAGGCGAAAAAGAAGTAAAAGATTCTTGTGCTAGCTGAATTTGGGGATTAACGGAAATCAGTGCAAATCATTAATACCTAAGATAAATCACATAAATCAATAACAGCTAATAATATTAATAACAGTGAACATAGAAAATCAAGTCAAATAATAAAATGTATCAAAGTCCTTTTTCTTCACAGTATACTGGCATTACATGATTTCCCCTATAAATCTCAGATTTTTGTCCCATAACCTCAAAGTACTATGATAAAACATTGTCAACAACTATTCAATTTCCTTCTTATCCAACAAACATTAGCTATCTTAGTTCACAGATGTGTACTTAGTCCTATATTTTCCATCAATGGTCAGATCATTTGTTATTGTTGGTGGTGACACAGACAGCACAAGTATCTACCTGAAAACTTCAAAATGTGTCTAGTTTATGTTTCCAATGATGCATACAGCAATAACCAGAGACAGAGTCCTCATACAAACAACTATGCTCACATCCTCATGCTCTCATCCATAAAGTTGCTTCTAATTACATCCAGCTATGGTATTGAATTAGATGATCACCTGTGCTGCATGGAAACAGCTATCTTGCTGAAAGTTGGTGTCAATCCTCCCTTCAAAAGATGTCAGCACTACTCTCATTAATGCAAGCCACTAGCTGATGTCAAGGTAATGTTAAAATTGCAAGGGTTGCACCCAAGCTTCTTATTGACGGTAAAGTCTTCTGCCACCAGCTGGGATCCTTGGTTTGTATCTGGGCTTTCCAATTTCACAAACTGGACACTCAATACAGTTTATTTTTGTATAGCCCAAAATCACACAGGAAGTGCCGCAATGGGCTTTAATGGGCCCTGCCTCTTGACAGCCCCCAGCCTTGACTCTGTAAGAAGACAAGGAAAAACTCCCAAAAAACCTAGTAGGGAAAAATGGAAGAAACCTTGGGAAAGGCAGTTCAAAGAGAGACCCCTTTCCAGGTAGGTTGGGTGTGCAGTGGGTGTCAAAAGAAGGGGGTCAATACAATACAATACAGTACAGTACACAGAACAGAACCTCACTACTCCATGCATAAGACACTCCATCTGTGTTGTGCCGAATTATTTCTTTATTTTGCTATCTTCTATATTACTTTGGCCCAAGAAGCCATAATATTATTTGTCCTGTATTACCACCAAGTATTTGTCTATATGGCCCTAATTATCCCAGTTCCTAGCTCTATCCCACAAACTTCATTTCCCTTATACCATGTTCTACAAACTTTAAAAATTTGTACTGTACCTGTATCAAATTTAGCACGTGTTTTGTCTTGGTAGAGTAATATATGTTGCTCTACTTTCCCCTATTATATTATTAACATGTAGCCTTTGTCAGAATGCATACTCTCACAGACTTTGGTACCACTGTTTATAAGGTATTATTGTATATAACTTATCCCCACCTTCCCTTCTATATCTATAACCTCATGCAATTAGATGTAGTAAAAAGACAAGCAGAAGTTAAGTTACAGTTTAAATAATGTATTATTGATAATATTCATAAATAATAACAAAATGCAAAGTATATTTGAATATTGGCAACCATACAACCTGATTAAATGATGATATGTAGTTCAGGTGTCACACAGACTTCTAGTTACTTAAATGTCTCTAGTTAAGGCATCATTGGTGCACAGCTTTCAGCCACATGTCTGTTCAAAATGGCTGCTGAGCTGTGTTCTTCATTGTGTGCTCTTCATCACAGGTTAGCAAGAGAGATGCTGCTTTCAGATGTTGGTTAGTAAGAGAGAGATACTTCTACATCAGCACAGGTCAGCAAGAGAGAGATTGTGAGGTTAAACACATACATTTATAGATGTTCTGTCCAACTCCAAGAGCCAATAGGACATCATGGTACTTAAAGGCCTCTGAGACAAGCCAATTCCAAACAGCCATACCTCAGACCAGTGGGGGAATAGAACATCTTAATACCTGCCACCCCCAAGACCATATGTCTTTAAGTCTTTCTTGCAGGGGGTAGAAATGAATTTAGCAAAGAAACACTAACCAAACCGGTTTAAGGCACATCTTCCCCCAAATCCTGTCGTAAAATTCAAAGAGGCTCAGTCGTAAAAGGGGGGGCAAACACGAATGCCTCTCACCAAAGTAACACTAAATTACATTGCTTTGCCTAAAAATCAAATAAAGACATACAAAATATTCATCAATAATAATACACATAATAATATACACATAATATATATAATAATAATATACACATATGTTCCATCCTTCTGAATTAATTACTATCAATTACAAAAAAATTAATTCTTCGTGAAAAGCAACAGTTATCAAACAAATGGTGTATTTTACTTGTATCAAGAGACTTCTACTTTAAACTTTATCTTCACCTTATAGCAATAGATTTCAACATTTTGTCCTTAGTGTCTCTACTCTCAAAACACTTGACTATCCCTCAAGTTTACTACCATTCTTCATACTTAACAAATTTCCGTTTATGTTAAACTCTATATTTCTCATTTTATTATTAAAATCAATAACCAAGAAAGCTCATCTTGGACTGACTTAACTGGCAATGCTGCAAGTGCTAATAATCATGTTAAATTTTGATTAATAGTCCAAATTAAAAACATTTATTCTTCATCAAGTATCAATAGATTCATATGTACTAGAAACATCTATCTAAAAATGTTTACTCTTTACTCTAAGTGCTGAACATGTTATGCTAATAACATTTTGTAAACTTGCTCAGTTATACAATCCCAATTGCTATACAAGTTAAACTGAAAAGAATTTAAGTAATAATTGTGCATTATTTCCATTAATAAAATAGTTCCAAATATTCAAGAAATACATATTTCTGATGAAGAGGAGTTGATTTGCCTTTCAGTGCTTGTAGATAATTAGCCTTTACCTCCTATACCATCCATAACACCATGATTCAAATATTCCTTGAAAGATGTTGCTGCAGAAAAATAGAGATTAGGTTGTGGTTCTGACTCCTAGGGCAAGAAGAATTCAAGTACTTGGTCAAAAACTGCCATAAAATTGCAAATGAGTGAATGAATTGTAAGGCAAATCAAGAACAGTTAAAATGGGCCCAGGCAAAGTACACAACACAACTCTGCACAATACATGTGAATCTGGTCTTGGGGTCCAGGATATCAATATTCTGGAAATCTTGATCTAATGAATGAGGCTCTGGTCTGTGGTTTAGTGGGTCTGCGGCGCAGAATGGATGGCCAGTTATTTAAATAAACAATCGCCGCACTTGCGGCTTAACGAGGGGGTCTGGTAGTGTAAAGAAAGAAAGAAAGAAAGAAAGAAAGAAAGAAAACGGAGGTTAGTGTAAAGAAGAGGAAGGCTGGAAGCCATAAGCACCGGTGCAGCAGCATACAAGCAGCAGGGAGAACAGCCCCTGAGGAGGAGTGTTAGGGCAACACTTGGTAGGGGCAGCAGGATTCGGTCGCTCCAGCTGAGTAATCTCAGGAGCTGGAGTGTCACAGAAGGTGATTTGCTCACCGCGGAAGGCAGCGAGAGTTGAGCCCCAGCGTGAGCGCCCTGGCCAATGGGGGAACCTGAGCCTTGGTCCGCCAGGAGTGGTACATAGGCAGGGAACAGAAGGCCTATGGACCAGCAAGAGAAGGTCACCTGGGGCTGCAGGTAAGGCAACTCTCCTGTCGCAAAGCCTGATGGGAGAAGCAGGGGAGCCACCAGGCAGAACGAAGAAGTCACCGGGGGTTTAAAATGGAAAATGGCTTCGCGCCATTGTTTTTAACTTTGTACTAATTGGCTTTATTTATGTGGATTATTTTAACCTCCACTTGTCATTTTTATGGATTATTTACGTATTTATTTATTTACTTTCTTTTTGGACACTATTTTGATTTTGTTTAGTTTGAGTATTTGTAATAACAGCACTGTTGCACTTTTGCACCATCCCCTTGCTCAGTTTGATTTGTCCTCATTGCACAGCTCATCTGGTTACATTACTGACAGTGTTGGGTTCAAGGGCTCTAGAATATGGGAGAGGGAACTTGGAGCAGGTCCCACACCGTCACATAGATTGGATGCCATGCAGGCTGCCCGCTATGATTCTGGACACACAATGATCTTTTGGCATCAATGGTCACCTGCACAGTTGTGTTGCTAGCAAGATGAACTCATGATGCCTTGGCCTGGAATTTGTGAGTATGTCGTCCAGTAGTCAATTGGTCGATGGCCTGGTGGTTCATGGCTTGATCTCCTTCTTAGTATGGCTTGCTTTTCCTTGGACTCGGATGATTTGTTTGTGAGCAGACCTTTAGCACAACTCGCTCTCCAGGTTCAAATTCAAGTGCTGTCATAAAAAATGTGCAGGAGAAACAGCTTTTGCCTGCAGGTGTAAAGACTTCGAAGTTTTGTTCCATATTAGTCAGGATGCTTCATCTGTAATTTTTAAGAGTTAGTTATGGATTCCAAAAATAGTGTCTCATGAGCTGTTAGGCCTGTTTCGTCAGGGGTACCCCTTATCAGAAATAACACTAGTGGTAAAACAGATATCATTGTATTCAGTCTCTGTCTCTTGGCCAATTTGTTTTTAATGGTCAAAAATCAATTCTGCTCTGCTAGCCAGGGAGGACAGAAAAAACAGACAAAAAAAAACCCAGACGGCTGGAGAAAAAAACTAAATCTGCAGGGTTTTCAGGCCACGAGACCACCCAGCCCCCTCTGGGCATTCTACCTAACATAAATTACCTCAGTCAGTCATTATGGGTTTCAGGCTTCATATGGAAGAATTAGATGATGATGGTCATGTGGACCTCTGGCCTTCAATCCGTCAATGTAAGGACTACACAGATCGCCACCACAGAAAAACAGAACAAGAACAGCAGAGAAAGTAGGGGTTAGTACATATTGTGGAGCCATGAAAAAAAAGATAATTAAATTAATATACAGATTATCAGGGTTAGAAATTGGTCTCGTCCGTTGCGAGAGATGGACATCTGAAGTGGAGCTCCGTTAGCAGTGGTGTTATTTTTTAATATTATTTCTTTATTATCCTGAGATATCCTGTATTTATCCAACCCGAGGGTTCTACTGCAGTATATGCAAGCATATATAAACATGGTTGGTAAGAAAGGGGCTCAGAAAGAAATAGAAATGAAAACTAAAGCTACATCCAAACCCAGAGCAGCAAGTCCAAGTTCAAACTCAAGGTACGGCCTTTCAGAGACTGACCTTGAACAGATGGGAGAAAGCCCTGACTCCTCCGGACCACAGTCTGCTGCATTGTCTCCAGTTGAGAGCGAAATGGGGAGCGAATGTGCGAGTGACGCAGGTCACAATAGCTTGGCGATGGGAGAAGATCATTTGAAACTGGAAAAGGCCCTGCAGTCTGCGCTTTCACCTATTCCACGCGAGCTGGGAATATCAGCTGTAATAGAGCCCGCCGCTTCACCTACAGTGTTCGAAAGCAGAACTGACCTGTCCGAACTGAAGGTGATGATCGCTGCGCTAAAGCAAGAGATAAAGAATGATATAAAGAAAAGCGAGAAGACAAGTGAGAAGCTGCTACGGCAGGAGCTGCAAGAGCTGCTATGGCAGGATAACAAAGATTGGGAGAAATGCATATACTGTATATCCGCTTTGAGGCGGCCTTTAATGCTATGCTGGATAAAATTGAGGAACACATTCAGGAAAGTGCGTCTAAACTGAGCACACTTGCCAATCAGCTGGAGGATGTTAAACAGGCATTCACGACACAAATTGAAATAGCTGAAAATCTAGCATCCACCGCTGATGGAAAAGCAACAGCTGCCAGTTTCGAATGCAAAAAACTCGGAGACAGACTTGCTGCTCTGGAAGATGGAAACAGAAGGAATAATATTAGAATCAAAGGTCTGCCTGAAAATCGTGAAAGTCCAAACCCAGCTACTTTCTAAAATAATTGGAGAGGACTTTAAATCAGATACCGAGATAGCAGCAGCTTATCGCATACGCGGATCAAATACCTTTAGACCTAGGTCTTTTATTATCCGCTTCGAGAGATTATTATGTAAGCTAGATGTGATGGCACTCCTCAAACGCAAGCAAGAGATTATATTTGAAAATAACCGCATTTGTATTTTCCCCGATTTCTCTTCCGCAACAGCTGCTAAACGCCTTCTACAACATTAAACAGTGGTTACGGCAAGCCGATATCAAATACAGCCTCTTGTACCCTGCCAAACTGAAAGTGGATGTTCAAGGCGAATACCACATCTTTTCAAGAAAAGAGGAAGCAGAAAAGGTATTAAGAAAGCTGATCCCGACACTATTCTGTAACACAATAGTGAGTCGCATCCTGTCATGGCATGGCAAGGAGATATCATCTGCTATCTGATCCACTTGTAATGATATGGGTATTATAATTATACATCCTTTTCATTACTCGGACACTTTCTGTTTGTTTTAATTACAGTTATAGATGTGTGTGTGGAAGAAATTAACCATTTTTTTTTCTTACTACCCTAAAGGAAACTGTTTAACATCATACCTTTGGTTTATTGTTATTATTAGATTTAGACTTACTATGCGTATCCTGGACCACTTTCTAACACCATCCCCTGGGTTTATTATCCTATTACTTTAAGATTGCTGAACGTTATATATTTTATGCTTCTAGTTTGTTAATGATTATATTTTTGGTACTGTATATAGTATTTAAATTATATTGGCAATAGATATCACTACTTTTTAATCCTAAAACACCGCTGCGTGGGGGCTTGTTTTGCTTTGGACGTATTCTATCTCTAGGTATGTCAGAAGACCGAGACTTTGTGAAGTGGGGTCCAGCCTCACGTGGGGAGGCAAAATGGGGGGGTGTGGGGAATAAGGTGGGGAGAGAAAGAGAGCAGGCTATATCTAATCTATCCTTTTAATCCTTATAATTATAACTACCAACGTAACAACAGGCTGCATGGCAATAACTCTTGGGGATATAGGAAATTAAGGTTAAAGCTGTCTCACTTCCAGTTAAGACTATAAAATGACATCAAAAACTCAGTATCAATATCTACATGATGGGTCAGTCAACTTTGTGAGCTGGAATGTTAAAGGCCTGAATCACGAATTAAAGAGAAAGTACTCTCTCACCTAACAAGTTTAAACGCTAAAATAGTATTTTTACAGGAGACCCATTTACTAAGCAAGGATTAGTTCCGTCTGCAAAAGGACTGGACTGGCCAAATGTTCCATTCTAACTTTACAAAAAAAAACTAGAGGGGTGGGAATTCTCATACATAGAACAGTCCCATTTGTAACATCAGATGTAGTATCTGATCCGGAAGGGAGATATGTGATGGTCATGGGCAACTTATTTAACTGTAAAATGATTTTGATAAATGTTTATGCACCTAAAGTCGATGATAAGGAATTCATACAAAATGTATTTGCATCCATCCCCGATGTGAACACTCATAAAATTATAATGGTCGGGGACTTTAATTGTGTTTTAAATCCACTCTTAGATAGGACTCCTGTCACAGGGGGGGTGATATCTAACACTGCAAAGATAATTACACAGTTTGTAACTGACCACAATTTATCAGACCTTTGGAGGTTTCTAAACCAAAACTCAAGAACATATTCTTTCTACTCACCAGTACATCATTGCTACTCAAGAATAGATTATTTCTTTATTGATAATAATTTCTTGCCTATGATTAAATCTTGCAAGTACAATGCTATTGTTATTTCCCACCATGCACCTCTGATCTTGGAGTTAAAATCACTATGCCCCACACACTCACCTCGTAGATGGCGTCTTAACCCGCTTCTAATAGCAGACGAGAACTGTACAGAATTTATATCCAAACAAATCAGTTTCTTCCTAGAGACAAACACATCCTCAGAGGTCTCTGCAGAAATACTCTGGGAAACTCTAAAGGTCTTCTTAAGAGGACAGATTATTTTGTATCTTTCTCACAGGAATAAATTAGAAACCAAGAAAGTATCAGAACTAAAAAATGAAATTACTAGAATAGAAGGAAAAACATGCCAGGCTTCCAAGAGAGGCTCTACATAGGAAAAGGCAGGCTCTGCATTCAGAACTCAACATCTTGACAGCTAAAGAAACTGAACAACTAATTTATAAATCCAGACATCATTACTATGAACACGGAGGGAAAGCTAATAAGCTTTTAGCTCAACAAATCCACAAGCAAGAAGTTCGCAATGCAATCCCAGTATTCACCTACATGAACGGAGATTAAATCATTGACCATAAAAATATAATGTACACATTTAGAGACTACTATAAATCCTTATATTCTACTGAATTCAAAGAAGACAACACACAATTTAATGCATTTCTGGATACATTACGGTTACCACAAATAGATACTTTTAGTGCGGAGGAACTGGATAAACCTCTGGCGCTATCAGAATTACTAGATGCTATAAAGTCACTTCAAGGCGGGAAAGCAGCAGACCCAGATGGCTACCCTGCAAAATTTTATAAGAAATTCTCCGCTCAGCTAGCTCCCCTCCTATTAGCAACATTTACAGAAGCTGGAGACAATCAAATTCTACCTCAAACTTTTCGCCAAGCATTAATCACCGTCTTTCCTAAACAAAATAAGGACTTATTACAATGTGCATCATACAGACCAATTTCACTTCTGAATAATGATGTTAAGATACTCTCAAAAATCATAGCTAGAAGGATGGAGAAAGTGCTGCCCTCGGTATTATCACAAGATCAAACTGGATTTATCAAGGGTACACTTATCCTCCAATCTTCGATGCCTGTTTAATGTAATATACTCACCAATAAAGTCAAACACCCCAGAAATATTATTATCATTGGATGCAGAAGAAGCATTTGACATGATTGAATGGAAATACCTTTTCACTACATTAGAGAAATTTGGGTTTGGCCCGAACATTTGTGCATGGATCAAACTACTGTATACCAATCCAGAAGCTTCAGTTTGTATTAGCAACATTTGCTCAGACTACTTTAAACTAGAACGTGGTACCAGACAAGGATGCCCCTTGTCACCACTGCTTTTTGCAATCGCCATTGAACCACTGGCGGTTCACTGTCGAAATGCTGATCAGATAAATGGGATTATCAGAGAAGGACTGGAACAGAAAAGTTCTCTATATGCAGATGATATGGTACTGTATATATCAGACCCACAAAATTCTGTGCCTGCAGTTCTAATAGCACTAACAGAATTTCAAAAGATCTCTGGTCTCAGAATTAATTTAAATACAAGTGTACTCTTTCCAGTGAATTCTCAAGCACACAATATTAGATTGGACACCTTCCCCTTAGTCATTGCAGATCAGTTTAAATACCTAGGGATAAACATCACAAGTAAACACAAAGCTCTTTATCAACAAAATTTCGCCATCTGAATGGAAAAAAATTACGCAAGACTTGCACAGATGGTCAACCCTTCATATCACTCTAGCTGGAAGAATTAACGTTGTTAAGATGAATATTCTTCCTAAGCTTCTTTTTTTATCTCAAAACATTCCAATATACATCAATAAATCATTTTTTAAGCAATTAGATTCAACAATAACCTAATTTATTTGGAACTCCAAACATCCACGTATCCAAAGAGCGACCCTACAAAGACCTAAGGCAGAAGGTGGCATGGCTCTACCTAACTTTCAGTTTTATTACTGGGCAGCAAACATACAAGCTATAAAAACCTGGACACAAATAGATGAACATACACAGGCCTGGTCCACAATAGAAGTAAAATCCTGCAGTACTTCTTTATATTCCCTGCTTTGTGCCCCAATAAATGCAAGGCATCGGCAATATACTAATAACCCAATTGTGCTTCACTCACTCAGAATATGGAACCAATGTAGAAAGCATTTTAAGATGGAGAAGCTTTTATCTGTGGCAACTCTGCAAGAGAACCACCTATTTCAACACTCGCAAACATATGCAGTTTTTAATATCTGGAAAAGATTTGGAATTAAATTGCTCAGAGATCTTTATATAGACAACATCTTTGCATCCTATGAACAATTACATTCCAAATTCAACTTTCCAGCTACACATTTCTTTCACCATCTTCAAATTAGGAACTTTGCTAAACAGAACCTGCCCGATTTTCCTCATCTTCCAAGCTGGAAAAAAATATTGCTCAATTTCAAGGACTTAGACACCATCTCTGCAATATATAAAATTATTTTACAGTCCCTCCCTTTCAAAGATCCAAGAGGACAATGAGAAAAAGATCTCATAATCAATATATCAGAAAAGGAGTGGAAAGTAGCAATGTAGAGACTTCACTCGAGCTCCATATGTGCAAAGCATACAATTATTCAACTCAAAATTATATATCGAGCACATCTGTCTCGCCTAAAACTGTCCAAAATGTTTCCAGGGCAAGATCCAACCTGCGAACGCTGCAATCAATTCCCACCATCACTGGGTCACATGTTCTGGGCATGTACCAAATTAACATCATTTTGGACCAAAATCTTTAAGTGCCTTTCAGACAGCCTTGGTGTCCTAATCCCTCCTAACCCATTAACAGCTGTGTTTGGTGTTCTTCCAGATGGGTTCAAAGTGGATAAGGACAAACAAACTGTGATTGCATTCACTACACTTTTGGCACGCAGACTTATTTTGCTAAACTGGAAGAATCCTAACGCTCCTCTTTTAAGTCAGTGGGTAACCGATGTTTTATACTATTTGAAATTGGAAAAAAATCAAATATTCAGTTAGAGGTCCTATACAGAATTTTTTTAAAACCTGGCAGGATATAATCAATAAAATTTTAGAATAAGCTCTTAAAGCACAGAGGAAGCAATTATCTCCGCATCTCTTTTTCCTCTCAATGCATCTCTACTGGTCTATTAAACTCATAAATTTAGGTAGGTCTACAAGCCTTAAGTTTTACTCTGTTGGCCATGCTCTCTCTCTCAGGGGTGGGGGTCGACTTGTTTTTAGCGGTTTAAGTGCTCCACCGTATTAGTCTGCCGATTTTCTATCAGTGAGCTATTCCAGATTTTAGGTGTATAACAGCAGAAGGCCGCTTCACCACTTCTTTTAAGTTTAGCTCTTGGAATCATAAGCAGACCCTCATTTGAAGATCTAAGGTTACAATTTGGAGTGTAAAGTGAAAGACATTCTGAAATATAGGATGCAGCAGATTATTGAAGGCTTTGTAAACCATAAGCAGTACTTTAAAGTCAATTCTAAATGGCACAGGTAGCCAATGTAGTAACATCAGAACTGGAGAGATGTGCTCGGATTTTTTTTCCTAGTTAAGATTCTAGCAGCTGCATTCTGCACTCGTAATCAATTGACTTTTTTGGGTGGTCCTGAGATGAGTGTGTTACAGTAATCTAGTCGACTGAAAACAAAAGCATGAACTAATTTTTCAGCATCTTGAAAATTTATAAGTGATCTAACTTTTACTATATTTCTTAAGTGAAAAAAGGCTGTCCTAGTAATCTGATTAATATTTGATTTAAAATTCAGGTTAGAGTCAATAGTTACCCCTAAATTCATTACCTCCATCTTGACTTTTAATCCTAATGGATCAAGTTTATTTCTAATACCCTCATTATATCTATTTTTGCCAATAACTAAGATTTCTGTTTTCTACTTATTTAATTTGAGAAAATTACTACTCATCCATTCAGAGACACAAGTAAGACATTGAGTTAGTGAATCAAGAGAGTCGGGGTTATCAGGCGCTATTGATAAATATAGCTGTAAATACATGCCTTGAGATGATCTGACCTCATGGAAGCATGTAAATCGAAAAGAGCAGTGGACCCAGGATAGAGCCTTGTGGAACACCATATAGAATACCATGTGTCATTGAAGTATAATTACAACAACTAACAATGAATTTTCAACCTGCCAAGTAAGACTCAAACCAATTTAAGACACTGCCAGAGAGGCCAACCAATTGACTGAGGTGATTAATAAGAATACTGTGTGTAAGCACAATGCAGAAGTTTCCACTCATTGTATCCATTATGTTAAAAATTGGATCACTCAATCAAAATAAAATCCTCTATAGCTGTACCTAGTTTTTCTGTTGTTGTGGACCCCACTCAGTAAAAAGCATATTCATCATAAAAAGTAAATCATCACAATATAAGATAAAGTCAATCTTAATATATATATATATATATATATATATATATATATATATATATATATATATATATATATATATATATATATATATATATACAGTGGAACCTCGGTTTGCGAGTAACTTGGTTTACAAGTGTTTTGCAAGACGAGCAAAAATTTTTAATAAATTTTCACTTGATAACCGAGCGAGGTCTTGCAGTACGAGTAGTTTGTCTGCTGAGCGTCATGTGATCACAACTGAGCTGATGGTTCTTCTCTCTCTCTCACTGCGGGATTGTGGGCAATCGTCTCCTATTCTCTGTCTGAGTCGGCGTGCCTCACTCATATAGTCAACATCCGTACGAGCGTATAGTGTTTACTACAGCATTAGCATTGTGACTGTGTGCGCGCGCGTGTGTGCGTGCACGTGTGCGCCCGTGTGTGTGTGTGTGTGTATGTGTGCTCGTGCGCGCTCACGTGTGTGTGTGTGCTTGCGCGCGTGTGTGTGTGCTGTGACGTGCGAGTCCCTGTCTTGCACCCTAAAACACGAAGCTGAGTCTCAGTACTTTAACAACACAAGCTTTATTCAGCTTGAAACAGCAACAGCACGGTTATTTATACACAGACATAGCAGTCAGGCAGGGCCCTGCACATTTATAATGTTCCTTGTTCCTTGTATCACCCATTGACTGCAGGCGCGTATAGCATGTCCGCGATCTTTTCGGATTCGTTTTTACGGAGAACTGCTACAGCGCTGGGAGACTGCGATTGCTTTGGGACGCTCTTCCGCATGTCGTCCCATTGGGTGCAATCCCACAAGAGTTTAGAAACTCACTCACACCAGCCATGATTCTTTTCAAAGGTAAAGTGCAAGTTAATTTGTTTTATGTATTTTTACTTTATATTTTGTATTAATCATTTTTATATGAATAGTTTTGGGTTGTGGAACAAATCATCTGAGTTTCCATTATTTCTTATGGGGAAATTCACTTTGATATACGAGTGCTTTGGACTACGAGCACGTTTCCGGAACGAATTATGCTCGCAAACTGAGGATCCACTGTATATATAAATATATACCAAAGGAAAAGCATTCAGTTGTCTCAAAACATTCAAACTATTGGCACACATCCTTTGCTGTAATGAAAATAACTTTGCAAGTAAATATATCAACCTTTCCCCTCTTAGAGGGAATGTGGAGCAGAAGGGTATCGGTCAGTGAAAACGTCTGAATCCGGTCCTGTTAATTATTACAACTTGGCAAGAGGCGAATGTTTTAGTTCTCCTATAGAGAACACAAATATGTCCAGGAATGGCAAACCAAACAAAAGAAAAGACAAAGCAGAGTGGTGTGGAGGTTATTAGTTAAAGAGTTGTGTTTTGTGGAGGTTCCTGTAGAACATTTTCAAGTATTTCCATTCCTTTGTTATTCCAGTCTTGAACTGGAGCCTAGACAGACATTCTCGATCCCCTTTTCTTAATAATACCATTGTCCTCCAGAGAACATCTCTCAGCCAGCATAGCAAGCAGAAGTCAAAGAAGAAATCCACAGTCTGGACTGGTAAATTCCTAATTATTGTTAGAAATAAGAGCAAAATAAAGTCAAACAGTTCAGCTCCACATTCCCTTTCCAAATTGTTCTAATTACAGAATATTGTTCAAATATGTGCAGTCTTGGGATTTACATTATTTAGAAAAGAAATTCGTATTTCAGTTCATCAAAGGCTAACAGGCTATTTTCAGATGTTACAATTATCGTAAAATACATCTATTATTACTTCTCAACTTTTAATATTAAGCTAAACAGTTTCTATATTCATATCCCAGCTATTTTTCATTAATTTTACTAATTAAATTGACACACATTTCTACTGCTGGCTTCAGAATTTAACAAGTGTCCGGAATGTTTCATTACACCGTCAAATTATAGAAAATAAAGCTAAACCCTATTATCAGATATGCAGCCATTCAATCATTAACAGTCTACTTCACATTTAAGATATTCAAATTACTTGTGAACAAGGAGTGATGGGTAAAGAAATCAACATACTGTATCAAATGCCTTATAATTTAAAATCTATTTTTTTATTTTAAAATTCTCTCATGGAAGTTAGTCCATCTCACCACTGCATGCTGTGCTTTAAAGACAATATCCTGACATCTCAAACTTAGCTCTACTTAATAATATTGATTTCTTGTTCCCCATCACCTCTTATTAAGGCCAGTTGTTCATGCAGGTGTTTTTCGCTGACGTCATCCCGAGATGCTTCTAGCAGCTTCTCCAGAGCGATGATCTGTAGATAAAGCACAGTCTGCTCTTTGTGTTAGTTAAAGCACATCTTAGTAGAGAACACGACCTGGAGTGGAAGGCAGTGCTCATCACCAGCTTTCTTCCGATCCTAGAGAAGATGTCTTCTTTTTTTTTTCTCTTTAAATGTAATTTAAAATTGCTAAAAGAACTTTCTTCCATTTGAGTAAGGTCAGTACTCAATAGAAAAAGGCAGACACATTTATGCTAAATCAGGAAACGTTTCACTGGACCCAGTCATATTCATCTTTAAGTTTAAAATCAAAACAAATACACATTTATACACACTTTTTATCAACTATCTTGTCATTTCAAACATCACCACATATTCTCACACATTGTCTTTAACCAAACACTCAAATTCCTTCAAATGCACTTCAGCCACAGAGATCTCCTTCACATTACACAACATACTCAAACTGACTTAAACTGCCTTTAACACATTATACTTACTCAAGTTTTATTATTATTATTTTGCATCTACTACTAACATTTACACTCTCTTTTCCTTACATTTATTTTGCTCCACACAGAGAATATGCAAGTTTCAACCTTCATTTCCTGTTGCTGGGCAACTGTGCCAACCACTGCGCCACCATATCACCCTTATTTCAATCACCTAACAGGTCATGGGAAGTGTTTAAAACAATGTAAGTAACAAATATGTACCTTCACACACACACACATGCCAGCAGCATTTTATCCATGAGAGATTGTCTCCTTTATTTTTTAAAATTATCAAAGAACATTTTTCCCTAAGACTCGATCAGGGTCTGAAGTAAAGATGTGTTATTCATGTAAACATTTTTATAAGCAAAGTGGAGACGTTTTCATTTTACCAAATATTACACATTTTCAAAACTCGTCTCGAAATGTGTCAGATATTTCTAAATTTGTGTGCACAATATATTTTACTTTAAACATTCAGTTAAACACAAGTACATTTCAGACAGTGTCCCATTCACACATTTCTTAGGCACAGAACAACATTTTCAGACACAGAAAGTAATTCTTCAACATGTCATCTCATACACACATTCCTTTAAATTTGCTGTAAATCAAGACATTTATTTTCTTACACACTATGCCTGGCACAACAGAAAACAAAGATAAGGCCTCATTTATTTTCAGAGAGAACATACAAACTCTACATAGAAAACAAACCTTACAAAACTATACTTGTGACAAAAATTTTACCTTTCAACTAAGCCTTATTCTGTTTTTCTTGCCAGTTACAATTCCCACACACTGCAGTAACTATTCAATTATCATACAATTATCTTATTCTACCTTTAACCCTTAACTATAACCCTGTCTCTTCCTGTGGGATTCTCTCGCCCACTGGTTGCTACCTTATTACCTTCAGGGAGGACTTTAACCTCCTTCCTTTTCTACTGATGTAGGGGACGCTATCCCCATTATTACGTGCCTTAGGCCAGGACTTCTCTATCCATTAATTGTCTACTGAGACCTTTTGCCAAACCCAAAGAGAGATCTGGGCAACTCCCCCAGACAATAGAGGGTCACTTCGTCCAGACGGTAACCCAAAATAATCCGCCACGTGATGAGAAGTGACCTCGACACTATTCTTTACTCACCGCTAACCACCGATGTGTCCTGGTGTATAACCAAGATGACGTCTGCTCTCTCTTGCAGGCAAAAGGCACTCACAAAAATCCTTTTACTCTCTCCTAACTGTTCTCTAAACACAAAACACTCCTAATGGCATGATGTCTAACCCAGAGCCACATCCCCAAAAGATCGTCCGACGATCACGTCCTCCGGAGGGGAATCCGCTGTTCCGTTTTCGCATTGTTGGCTTTGCATCTTTTGAGATTCTGCTGGGAGTTCTCACCGGGGTATGAAACGCCTTAACGTTGTGTGCCAAAAACTGGGGTAGAAATTTAGCATCTTATTCAAGAAAGAAACATCCTCTAACAGGACAAATCAGTAATCAGGCAGGAAGAAAGCTGTTCATGGTGTCTTTTAATTACTCCTTGGCCAAATGCCTTAGACAGAGCGTTCATCAAAAGTAGTTCTGTTACAGCCTGGTCAGAATGGTCAGAGAAACAAAGAATAGAGCTTCATTTTATAAACTACTGAATTTACAAAGGGTGGCACAGTGGTGCAGTGGGTAGCGCTGCTGCCTCGCAGTTAGGAGACCCAGGATTGCATCCCAGGTCCTCCCTACGTGGAGTTTGCATGTTCTCCCCATGTCCCCATGGGTTTCCTCCCACAGTCCAAAGACATGCAGGTTAGGTACATTGGCGATTCTAAATTGTCCCTAGTGTGTGTTTGGTGTGTGTGTGTGTGTCCTGCGGTGGCCTGGTGCCCTGCCCGGGGTTTGTTTCCTGCCTTGCGCCCTGTGTTGGCTGGGATTGGCTCCAGCAGACCCCCGTGACCCTGTAGTTAGGTTATAGCGGGTTGGATAATGGATGAATGGATGAATTTACATACAGTGTCAATCAATGCATATATTTTCCTCTGGTAGGTTCATTGGTTTACACCTAAATGATTAATATAAAATAAAAGTCTATTATCCGTACATATCTCAACTATCCACTCCGGTTTTTTTACAGGACAGATGCTGATTTCTTAGTCTTCTCTTAGTCATATTTCACCACATTTTGATGTTCACTTGGCCTTTATCTGATTTCCAACATTTATTAACCCTTTATGCTATGTTGTTAAGATGAATTTATTCTTCCACATTACAATGCTTAGTCCAGTTAGACATCTCCTGGCAGCATTTGGCACAAGGCAGGAAACCAGTCTGGACGGACTGCACCTTCATCAACACAGCAGGTCAATAGCTGACAATTAATGTGACACACACACCTGAAGGACATGGAGGAGACCCCTTAGATGTTCTCTTGGTCCACCTCTCATAACAAGCACCACAAATACTTAGGAGAATCATCCATAAGGGGCTTACCTTTGATTAGAATGACAAAAAATCAGTAAGAAGGAAAAAAGAAGGATACTGTATGTTTACTAAGGAAACTGAATTGTTTAAACAGAAAACTAAATATAAAGATACCTTTAATAAGTCTATTATTAAATCAGCAGTGACATTTGATTTTATGGGTTGTGTTATTAAGCAGTACAGTGGTGTAGTGGTAATGCTGCTGCCTCCCTACAAAGAGGTCAGGCTGCACATCACAGGTCCTCCCTACATGGAGTCTGCATGTTCTCCTCGTGTCCTCATGGGTTTCCTCAGGGTGCTGCGGTTTTCTCTCACAGTCCAAAGACATGCAGGTTAGGTGGATTGTGGATGCTGAATTTGACACTCTGTGTGTGTCTGTGTGTGTTCACCCTGTGATGGAATGGAATCCTTGTCCATTGATTGTTCCTGCCTTGTGCTCAATGGTTGCTGTGATTATCCACAGCTACCCTGTGACCTGCTCTAAATAAATGGAATAAGAAAATGGATGATGAATGTTGTTTAGTGACTCTCAGTATAAAAAACAAAAACTGTGTGACTAACAACATTAAAATGAGCAGTGAAAGTGGGGGTCCGCAGCAGCCTTCTGTCACTGACCGCCATCACAAACAAGTGGTGAAGAAGGACAATTCGATTCTGTCACACAGCAGCCATTCTCTGTCACCAAAGTGTCACTTGTGGCCATCAAACTGCTGACTTTGGGTCTCAAGGGTAAAGACCCCCAGACTGAAGTCCTGTTTTATCTCAGAGCTATCAGCCTTTTGAATTCTAGTAGCTGCAGGAGTCCTGCGGAGTTCTGAATTATTATTGTGTGCTCTTCGTTGTTATTGTTCAGGAATCGTTATTCTGATTTGTAGAAGTCTTATGGTGTGAGTGCTGATTACCACAATGGCTGTCATGTGTGGTCTCTTTTATTATTTTCTTGTTCCTATTTAACAATGTCCTACGTGTCACACATTCCTGCTGCTGACAAATTTCCCTCTGGGATAATAAAATCTTCTGCCATCCTGCTAAGTAAAAGCCACACATGCAAAGAGAGAACATGGAGATTCAACACCGGCAGTGACCGGGCGAAGGACTGGAACAAGAACACTAAATCAAAAGGGCAGAAGTGCGGACCACCACATCATAATACCTCCTGAATAAACACACAAGGGGGTCTGAAATGAGGGGGCAACTCTTAAAGTGGAACAAGTAAAGCATCAGCTGAGCAGAGCAGAAATAAAGGAGCTGAGAGTCCATCAGGAATCGTCTTATACAGTGCAGACTATAATATCTTAAAACACAAGTTATGGGTCAGGTTTACTGGTGAACTCACACCTCAAATGGAAAAATAAAGAAATAAACTCTGTATTTCATGAAATGATTGATTTATGCTTAACAAAATGTATCATGTTATTTCACAAACATTTCAGTTTCTTGTTGTTCACATCACCACAGAAGACCATTTTATCTTCTCAGGTCCACCATAAAGGGATGAAGCAGACATGGAGTGGACAATCCAGAGCCCCAAACCTCCACCAAAGCACTGAGTGCTCGTCCATCACAGGCCACGAGGAGAACACGAGAACTGCAGACATTTATCAGGCTGCTTTGGAACGGTGAGGCCGCCGTGAAGGCTCTGCATGGACACATTGAATGGGCAGTCGCTCAGCGGCCTTTGGATTCTCAGCGCTGGCTTTACGTCTTCATGGATTATTGATGTGTTTTATTGTGTGGTGTTGATTGTTATATTGTAGGAGTTGAATTTGAACCCTGGTTCAATGGGCTCCTAGCATGTGATGCAGTTGTACTGTTTAAAGGAACTCAGCTTCATGATTTTCTGTGCTGAGTCTCATATTCTGCTGAGCTTATGCTTAAAGGCTGAAGGTGTTATTTTGATATTCACTATGATAAAGGTTTGAATTATTAAGAAAAGGCATTTTAAGTGACTTTATAACAAGAATTGAAAAAAGGAAACCTTGGTATAAGAAGTGAAAGTCATCTTTAAAGTGCGCTGCTTGCTCTGTTGTTCTGCTCAGGCTGTTTGCTGTTGACAGACCCGCCTGAACAGAAGGAAACATAAAGTCACCCAAAGGGCTGAGAACGACATGGACGTGCCTGTCATGTGCGGAGTGAACTTCTAAAAACACCTAAACAGTCACAGACTCCTGAGTTAACAGGACGGTCAATCAGCCGAGTGGGCCGCGTGACCATCTCAGGTCTCGATGTTTTGTGATGTCCTGTTAGCAACTGGATAAACCAATCAGGTTAGAGGATTTCTGATTATCTAATGAACTCTTTGGCATTGTGATCTAATCAATGAAGAATATAAATAGAGTGAGACAGGTGCTTGTGCTCCTACTGAGAGACGGAGATAATAAAGAAGACTGACACTGACACTGTGCTCCTGCCTGAGTTTTATTGACTAAACTGGACACCCAGAGTGGGGTGCTGGTAAATATCTTAAACAATAAATCACAATAGTTTTTATTTTTTACTGATAATGACATTGTAATAACAGAGAATCTCACATCGACCCGTGTAGAATCATTAAAAACTGATAAACTTTGATGCAGCAGCCCTACTAAATAGAATAGCAGTGAGGATGATAAAGATGATTCAAAATCATATAAAGCTGGTTTTAAAAAGAAGTAAGATCTTTATAAAAATTAAACCTCATTTGACCTTCTCAGTCGTTCATTTCAGTTCCTCACAGTCACCTCAGTGTCATTTAGTGAGCCAGCAGTGTGAGGAGTGAAGGCCGACTGTTCCGTCTGCACTCGTCTGTCATCTGCTGCCTTAGTGAGGAGGAGTGCGGATTAAAGTGCAGGAATAGGAAACATTAACTTCACAATAAAATGAAAAGTTTAGTTTGATATTAAACTAGAACAATAAAGGAACATTTAGTAGAATATGACTCTTAAACAAATCTCCACCTGCCTGACCAAAGCTGAACAGAATGTCGGCCGTCGTCTGAGTTCTGCTGTGGAGTTTTTAGTTTTGAAATCTGAAAGTCTTTGTAAATTGCAACTTCAGATGTTAAAAGATTTTTATATTACCAGCTATTAGGTAAAATTCAGCACATTACTTGAGAAATTATGATAAAATAAATAATTCTTTCCTAAAACAATGGAAATAACTATAATCATTTTACAATGTAAAAAAAAAATAAAGTCACCAAGAAACCTGAAGTATTTGCATGAATTGCCAGGAGTTCTGTTTATTACACATTCAAATAAGAAGGAGTCTTATAAAAATAATTGTGGCGAAATAAGCAATATTCATAAACAGTGTACACTCTATACTTGTAGAGTACAAATTTAACATAAACAGCCTTCAAAACAATACAGTGAATATGAAATGATTGTATTATTAAGAACCCAGGTTATTAAGAATGTCCAGGTTTTGCACTGCTAATATGAAAAATGAGCAAAGGCATAATGTACAAATAATTTAAAATATCTAAGCACAGAGAATTACTTTTGCATTTTTTATTTTCTTTAACATTCACAGTAAATTGAGCACTGAAGAAGCTGAGCTAAATATTTTAAATGTGAAGATTATTTTAAGTGCTTTTCGAAACCAGGAATATAGAAAGGCATAAAGAATTGGATTAACTCCAAAGTTCACTTCACTGACCATCACTAAGGCATCCCTGATGAGATGTATGATTAGGTAATTATCAGTATAAAAATTGAATATATTGATAGGCAGCCAGCAGATCATAAAAGCCCCCACGACTACTCCTAATGTTTTTGCGGCTTTTCTTTCAGACGGTTTTGATATTTTATTGTCACTCACCTCCTCAGTTTGCCTCTTTTCTATCATACAGTTGATGGCTCTTGAATGGCTTCTTGCAACTACAAATATTCTGATATAAAAACCAATCATCAGTGAATAAGGAATAAAAAAAATAAGGAGTAAAAAAAAAGCTCCCACTTCTTCATAAGTGTATACTGCACAAGCTCCTTCACATACCTCTGTTTCAATATCACTAAGACATAAAAATATGAGTGTAATTAAAAGTGCAAACAGCCACACTACAGCAATGCTGACCTTTGCAACAGTCAAAGTTATTTTTGAGCTGTAAAAGAAAGGATGGCAGACAGCAATGTAGCGATCAATGGATATAAAAACCACATTATATATCACAGATATGCTAATAAAGTTTGCAAGTGCCTGATACAAATAACAATAAATAACTCCAAAGTACCAGCAAGATTCAATCAGGTGAACAAAAGTGATGGGCAACACAAAGAAACCCACCAAGAAATCGGCCGCTGCGAGTGAAAGGATCAGAAGATTAGTCGGCGTGTGCAGCTGAACAAAATGAGAAATAGAAATGATGACAAGAAGATTTCCAAAGACTGTCGAGAAAAGCAAAAGACATGAGAAAGTGTAATAAAGTCCATAAACATGTGTTTCATAAATCAGTTTATAACAAGATGTATTACTGCGAGGAAAGCAACGGACAATTTTCAGTTGTTTAAACTCCATGTCTGTCCCCTGACTGAGCCGTCCTGCCTGCACACTGAGATGTTTATACACTGAGGCCCTGCGACTGCCATATTCTCTCTGCTGACGTAATTCACATGAGGCGTCTCTCTGCTGTGTTTGCTTCACAAATTCTCTCAGGATGTTTGTTTGTTCATTTCAGTTCTTACTCACTAATGAGTTCATCAAATCTCAGATGTCTTCATTATATTTGTTTTTCAGGAGCCGCTCAGGGCTGCGGTGGTCTCTCCTCACAGCTCCACAGTGGTCCAGCTGCTGGCTCTCTGCAGTTTCCTTCTTCTCCTCTGTCTGCTGTTTTTGTTTTTTTGTTCTCAGTCACTTTGACTTTCTTTCCTCATCACAGCGAGCAGCACATTAAATCAGCAGGTTCAGATGAGCTGAGGTTGTGCCCAGTGGTGGTCTGACACTCCATGCTGTCCTGTGCTGCTCAGAGCCCCTCTGACACCTATGAGCTGAACCTGCATGGAGTGTGCTGGACCACCCTGTGCTCATGAGAGGCCCTCACACACACACACACACACATACAGTGTACAGTAACAGCTGTGTGTTTTTGTCTTTTCCGGACCCCCACATTAAATTCCAAACAGTATTCCCCCCGTTGCTCTCTGTCAGTCTGACGTTGTGCTGATTGTCTTTGTCTGATTTTCTGGACGTCTTTCTCTGCATAAATCATCAAACACACAACATGCATTTCTCTGTGGCAGTGGCAGCTAAACTCTCAGAATTCCAACACAGCAGCGCTAACTGATGTGCTTTTTATTTTGAAGACATTTGCTCTTTATCTGATTTGTAACTTTGTATCAAACTAAACGACCGCGTCTGTCAGGTTTGAAGCACCGAGGAGCACCACGCTGCATGAGTCTGTTAGGTGTCATCACTATAAGGACAATTAAAGTTCTTAATAAAGATAGAAATGATGTTAAGATCTCTCCAACACAATCTTCTATTATATTTTAATTACTTTTTTATATTACTATTACAGTTGTATAAAATTCATACTGTATTAGAGTAACAGGAAGTGATTTTTTTTACAGAAACTCTAAACCGTACAATAAAAATGTGAGAGGACTGCCATGTCCATCATACGAGGTCAGTTTTAATTAAACAATTAGCAGCAGCTGCTCACTAATGGCAGACGTGCGACTTTACAGGAGTGTGTGTGTGTCATGTCGTTGTTTTTCCCCTAATCTTGTGGTAATCCTCACCACACAAGAGTTCATACTTCATACTCAGGTGGCCTGTTAATATAAACTCATGTGATGCCCCCTCATCTCTCCTTGTGTCAATGAAGCACCGTTTAAGTGTCACTAGTCACATATTTATGTCATAGTGCAATGCATTTTGAGGGACAGCAGGTCAGCTGGTTTCACATTGTAAATCAGCTTTCTCAGGCAGCCCACCCATCATCAGACACTCACACGTCTTCACAAGCAGTACAAATGTTAGGTCTAAACACACAGTGGGAGTTCTGAAACTTGAAAGTACTACGTATGAAAAGACTTTGCTGTTATAATGGACTTGTCACTATCAACTTCCAGAGAGTGTTTAGAAGCCTTTCTGATGGGCGGCCATGGCCACTACCTGGCCGGGACGCCAACAGAGTGGATGGACCGGGGAAAGGGCATTGGTGAGGCAATACCTCACCTGGGACACTAGAGGGCAGCCCTCCTGGGCAGCTGTGGCCCCACGGATTCCCACAGGGCATGTCAGGAGCTACAGTTTGGTGAAGCCATGTTGGGGTCCGTCGGGGCTGTCAGGGGGAGCTGCAGAGCCCTATAGAGGACCTCAAGTGCACATGGGAGTGATTCCACGTAATACTGATGATCAATCCCAGGACCTGAATAAGAGGAGCTACCTCACTCCATTGAACGACCAGAGTTGGGAGGAAGAAGACAAAGTCTGTGGAGGACTGGAGGCGGATGGACTGGTGGCAAGAAAGGACTGTGTACAGGTGTGTTGCAGTGTTGGTGTTTTGTGCTCTTTAAACTGTAAATAAACCGGGTGTTGAGTTTGAACCTGTGTCCTGCCTGTGTGTGACCAGGTTAGGGTGACTGTATGTGCCTTGGTGGCTTCACACCATTAAGAAGGCTAAGAGAATGTGAGGTTATATAGTGCCCGATGTGTAGACCAGATTTCCTGACTGTCAGTCCACAGATCAGCACCAGTCCAAACAAAATCCATACGCCTTAATAAAACTTTCTGTGTGTTCTGTTCATCCAGTTGTCAGATGGCACTTCATGAACATTTTTTTGGTAAAATGCATTGTATTTGTCATTCCAATAGATGGCGTATAACAAACATTAACACTGCTTGTACAAATCCTCTACTAAGTGGTTTATCAAATAGACACAGCAACGGGGCAGACACACTGCACTGCAAACGTTAACACTGAATACAACCAACAGAGAGTAACTGCTGGACAGACAGAAATCAGCTCATCCACCTTAATAAAAGGAAAAGAGTCTGTGTGTCTGTGTGTCTGTGAGTCCATCTGGTTGCCATGTCTCTGTCATTCCAACATATGGGGCTTCACAAGCACCTGTAATAAATAATACAGTGCATCACATTTGTCATTCTAACAGATGGCTGTTGCTATATCTTTGTTATAAGACATCTGCTACTGAATTACAAAAACAAATTCCAATAGATGGTGCACTGCAAATGTTAACACAGAATACAGTGCATCAGGAAAGTATTCCCAGCACTTCATCACTTTTTCCACATTTTGTTATGTTACAGCCTTATTCCAAAATGGATTAAATTCATTTTTTTCCTCAGAATTCTACAGACAACACGCCATGGACATGGGATTTCTCAGTTTTTTTATTTTTAATAAATTTGCAAAAACCTCAAGTAAACTTTTTTCACATTGTCATTATGGGATGTTGTGTGTAGAATTCTGAGGAAAAAAATGAATTTAATCCATTTTGGAATAAGGCTGTAACATAACAAAATGTGGAAAAAGTGATGTGCTGTGAATACTTTCCGGATGCACTGTATGTCAAACTGTGGGTTACTGCCAGATGGACAAAAAATGGGCAGCTGTATCTGAAGAGGAATAAGCTTCCACGAGGGAACGGGATCAAATACATAAACGTATGATGAGAAAGCGTGAAACACGCAAAGCTACGGGAATCTGGCATAAAAGAAATCGAGATGTGATGCACCAGACCTGGGATGATGAATTGCCGGAGGATATGGATGTGCAACTTTTTAAGGATATCTGTGCACACACAAAGCTCAGGTAGCAGAAATCCCAAAGGAACATGGGAAGTGAAATCATAAGAATACCACGGCCTTTGCAGCAGTGCAGGCCCAGGAAACACCAAAAACAAACCAGCGCCAGACTAGAGTGTGATGTGGTTAAATTCCTTGACTTTGCTCTCTGGTGTCAGGTTTTCTCGTCTCAGGTTTCTCTAGTCTGTACTCAGCTTTATTTTATTTATTCCCCTGATGGCTCTTCCTTTCCCCTAACCACAGGCAGATGAGCTGTGGTTTACACCATCTGTTACCCTGATGAAGTTGTTAAAAGTGTCGCCCTTCAGAGAATTCTCTTTATTTGCTGGGTACACTAATGTGGTGAAGATTTTGTCTTTGTAGTGTTGTTCCAACAATCAAGGAGAGAATAAAACATAAAAAGATCAAATATGAGACAGTGTAAAATGATTTTAGTTTGTTTTATATCACATTATTTAAATTGTTTAGAGGATTATAAACAATTTTATGTTTATGTTATTATTACTGTATGCTTTAACTGCACGCTTTCCATCAAGCAGCTCATCTACTAATAGAAGGAGGATGTGCTGCTACAGACAGGGGGCCGTTTCACACTGAGGGGATTTTTTCTGCAGTTAGAAGAGCAGACAGACACCTTCTGCAGACAAGCAGGATTAAGAAGGTCAAAACTTTAAACAGCACAATTCTATTTTTAGAAGGGTCAAGTAAAAGTGAAGCTCTTGAACCATTGGTTATCTTCGTGCATGCTCACATCATGGATGGGTACTGATACAGTCTGTGAAAATGACAGAGAGGGGCTAGGGTTGTTCAACCTGGTCCTCACAAGCTTTAACACTAGAATTACCAGAGCCAACGATAAAACTCGTAAATCCGGCCCACCTTAAATCCCTTCGCACCTCTCCGTCAGCCTCTTTTGTCTTCTAAATGTCTCGATAGCCCAATCACCAAGCTGCCTGCTATACCATCCACCCCTCCGCCTCAGAACGGTCAAGAAGTTCTCCCAGTTCCTGCCTTGATTGATTATCTGGGAGTGAGCTACCCAGAATTGCAAGGGGAAATAATTTGATGTGTGTTTTGTGTCTACAACAATCTCTTTAACTCTTTTAGGGCGGATGTCGACTTTTGTCGACAGGAGGGGTTGAAGGCGAATGTCGACAAAAGTCGACATCCAGGGATAGGGGGCGACAATCAGCTGTTAATGGCGACAAATCTCACTGTCACGTCACAGGCATTCCCTCTGTGCTTGGAGGAATGCTAGACTCGTTGACTCGGCAAATAAACATTGCGTGTGCGTGAGTTGCAAAATGTAAACAAAGGCAAGATGGCACCGACATGTGAAAAGGCAGCGAAGCAAGTGCAGAAAAAAAAACACTCGGCAGGCGATGTTTTGCGCATTATCGCGGAGTCGGACTCTTGATTTTTCAGAATCGGATTTTATTGGCAGTGATCAGGAGATCGAGCAAGAGAGTTAGAAGCAGGCATCAGCTGATCAGACACCAGCCGATGCCGCGCCAGCGGATCTGCTGCCAGTTGAGTGCCTTCGCGCAGCCGATGCATCTACGGCAAAGTTCGCATGGGATAAATACACAGACATTGATCCGTTGAGAGCCGATCTGGCTACCGGAGTTTACAAGACGGCATGGCTTGCTGTTGGACACGACAGATCACCAGCTGCTGTACTTCAGGCTGCTCTCTCCTGATGCTGCTTTTCAGCTACTGTCAGACGAGACAAACAGGTAGGCAGAGATTTTTTTTGAATCGCGGGCTGTGTTTGCATCGCATTCTCGTTTTTCAAAGTGGAAACCCACAACGAAAGACGAGATGAAGCGCGCTGTGGCATTACAAATAGAGATGGGACAGAACTGGTGATATAACTTCAGGGAGCATTGGTCCAAACGTGTTTTGTCCCCTGGTGGCTTAGGTATGTGCTGCTGCAAAGTTTTATTCACTTCTGTAATAAACAGAAGCAAATCCCATGGTGTGAGCCAGGCTATAATGCCATACATAAAGTTCATAAAGTTTCAGAAGATGAAAAGAGGTGACAATACGGTTTTCATGCAGGCAGAAAACTTGGTGGCAGTGGCATGGCACAATGGCAAATGGGTGACTTGTCTCTCTACAGTACACACTAACAATATATGTTAGAAAGAGCAGCAACAGACAATTGAAAAATAGGCATCAAAGCAACACATATTGTAAGGAGTGCAATGTGGCAATGACTGAAATTGGCTGCTTTGAGCGAGATCAGACTTTGCTCTGTAACATGTATGTGATATGTATGTGAAATCATAGAGTATGCAGGCTCATACAACATGCAAGACAGTAACATTTGTCAAAAGTAATTTTTTTTGTTGATTTGATGTGTTAAACAATTGCTTTGTGTTCTTTTTTAAAAATGTTAGTTTTTGGAAAAATATTCAGCCCTGGGAGAAAAGAAACAAAAAAAAAATTAGCCCTAAAAGAGTTAAACATGAACTGTATAATGTGTGAAGGCTGATGGCCAAATATCATATAAACACTTTCACAAAAGGTGCAAGTACAATACGACAGCTTCTGTGGTGCAGCGGTTAGATCTGCTGACTTATAATCCGGAGGTCATGAGTTTGAAACTGGCTACCTGGCAAATTAACTGTTTTGAATAATAGATCTGCTCTTATTGTTAATGTTAAACAATTAAAACATACATTTGATTTGTGTCTGTAACAGCCGGTGTAAATTTATAGTACTTGTAAAAGTTAGCTTTTTTTTTTCACTTTTATTCTCAGTCACAATCACGATACAACACCCACCCGACGCCCCAGATGTGACGCAGTTACTTTTTATCTGAAACTGGGAATAACTGTAGATGTGAGTGGTGTTTGAGACAATCGCACTGGAAATTCTCTGATCTGGAGGGATAAAAGCTGACACACAAACGCTGGTGAATCTGCCTTCATCGTATCTCACCGTCACTTAATTTTCTTTTTATTCAGTTTTATTGAGTGTTCCTGCTCACGCTGAATTAGTATGCACCTTATGGTCCGTGATGTCAAAACCGCACTGACAAAAAAACAGAGACATAGGTATATATGATATTTGGAATAACTCATTTTATGATCTGTATAATACATTTTGGAAAATTTTGTGGCACTGATGCAACATTATTCATATTATTCATATTCATTTGCATGCTTTCTTGTGCTTGTAATCAGTGACCGCGGGTTTTTTTTCCCTGATCTTGCCAGTCCCCACATGTTGCTGTTTCTTTTGTACTTCAGGACATGCAGAGGAAAGAATAGTACAGAGAGCTCAGTTCAGCGCTATATGCAATCATCAGATTCAAATGTTAACAGTTCACACACACGCAAGGACATTTTCTACATTTATGACATGTGCACCTGTTGCAATGCACACACTTCTCTGTGTTTCCTATTATGCTGAAGGGGCTGGGGAAGCGGCGGACTTGGAACAGAAGCTTGTCGATGTTGCATCCTCTTTTACTTTATCCATCGCCTTTTCTTGTAAAAAGTTTCTCTGCAATGTGAGCAAAAAACACTATTCATTTCTCAGTGTCCTCCGTGCATGCCTTGTACAGTACATGTGCGTTGATCACCGCCAGGTCAAGGGTGTTATAGCACAAGCAACCGGCCACCTGCGTGCTCCTGCCGCACTGAATAAGCTCACGTTTTCTGGTGCACGATGTCAACGCAGCATGGAGAAAAAAAAGAAATAGACAAATATATGTGACATTTTGAAGAAATCATTTTATGACATGAATAGTACCAATCAAGGTACTAAATAAACATGTGTGTCCCGGGACTTCTGCTACTGCCTGTTTGTGTCCGAGGCTACCTTCCACAAATCTTTTAAAAACACTGCAAATGTGATAAACTTTACTCATTTGAATGCCATCATCTCTTCCTGGAAATGAAAAGAATGCACCAACCTTTCCATCAACACAGTCGAGCTCTGTGAACAATCAACAGGACAGAATCTCAGCCAGCAGTGGTGTACCGCCACCCTAACCCAGACACAGACAGGCAGGAGACAGATTTTGCCACACTCCACATGTTGATTTACAGTTTTACCAGTCCACAATACCAGTAAACACAATGTAACACACCAACACCATTCAGTCCCTTCTTGCCACCAGTCCTTCTCCCTCCACTCCTCTTCAGGCTTTGTCCTCTCCTCCTGACTCTGGCCACTTATGGAGTGAGGTGGCTCCTTTTTATAGGGCACATGGATGAACTCCAGGTGCCTAACGAGCTTCTTCTGGCCACACTTCCAGGTGTGGCGGAAGCATGACCAAACAAGGTCCTGGAAAGGTCCATGTGCCCCCTGGCGGTGGCCACGGGTTCCAACAGTGTTGAGCCCCCATGCTCATAACCCGTGGCCCCACTGGAATCCAAGGGGGCTGCCCTCTATCGGCCAAGGGAAGAAACTGTTCCAAAAATTCTCTTTCCCCTGGTCCTTCCAGTCTTTGGGCTTCCTGGCCGGGCAAGGGCCCTGGCTGTCCACTACACTGTATTCTTGAAAACAGGTTGCAATTTAACCAAGGTGAGTAGCATTAAGAGACTGAGCCCATCACAGAATTGAAGTATAACAGACAATTTTGCAGTTTTGTAGTGGGTTGACAGGAAGGGGTGTGTCTCGAGGGCTGGAACTGGAAGTGAGGTTGGAAACGAGGACAGCAGCCCGAACCAGAAGTGAGGTCTGAAGTGAGATCAGAGCTGGAACCAGCAGTATATCATTACTCATTTATCTCATTACATGTGTTTGCCATATTAAATATTCAATGCAGACCTGAGCTGTAAGTGAGAGGACTCAAGTTGGCGGTGATAAGCAAGATAAATAAGCCGAGGGTGAAAGTGCAAGGTGGGACAAATGGCTGGATGAACAGGGGATGGATGAGTGCAGGTTCAGCTCTGCTAAAGGACCCTTTTGCACAACAAAGGCAGTTATTAGTGGGCAGTTGCTACACTGATAAGGCTGTACAATTTTCCTTGCATGTGTCGGGCAAAATACGGTGATCAAGGGAAACAATATTTTCGTGGAGATACTAGTGTTAAATGTCATTGCAGTTATTGAAGCAATGGGTTAAAAGGTCACCTTTGTCCAGGGCTGGAACTGAAAGTGAGATTGGACATGAGGGCTTGAACCAGAAGTGAGGTCTGAAGTGAGGTCAGGGCTGGAACCAGAAGTGAGGTCACGTGGGATTTCCTTCTGAGAGTCTGCAGAGGATGAAAGAGAGAAGATGTTAGAATGCATCACCAATTCCTGGTCTGGCATATAAGTACATTTATTTAAGTCCATTGTCTCCCTCCCATGCGCATGTGTGTGACACAGCACCACCACCCCCACCCCATCCCCCAGCACAGACCCATCAGATCAGGTCACCCAAACCTGATCATCAGGTCATGAACATGTAAAAGAGCATCAGTGTTGGCATGGAGATTAAAAGTCACAATCTTTACACATTCACAGCAAGTCAAATTGTTTTGTTACTGTGAATGTGAAGTCCAAATATCATTTTCAAATGAAGACATGTGTTTGCATGTTACACTTTCAGCCAGTTACATGTGACATAATAAAAACATACTTTTGATCTGAGTCAGTACCAGTCTGTGTAAATTTATAATTTGAATCAGTCAGTGCTAAAAAGACAAATTTATTTTTCAGTTAAAAAATTAAAATTACTCAAACATGACATAAGCTTGATATATGGAGCCTTTCTGTAAAAATAATACAAACAGTGTCAGATCGGGGGGAGCGTAAACGTGTTTCGTGAACATTGCAGCAGTCAGTTAGTCAGTGACCGTGATGTGAAGAAGTTGTCTGTTGTTATGCTTCTGTCCTTGTCCAGAAATGGCTCCATAAGCCTCGTGATGACATTCTAGGAAAGTCCTTCCCCCGTGGGATGACTGGTAGCACATGAGGGATTTAAATGCTAAGTGCCATGGGGACAATTTCAATAGAATGCAGAACCTTTTCAGAAATAAATACTCAAAACGTTCATGTTCAATACAACTCTTTATTTAGGAAAGACAACAGACAACTGCTTCACATGATAATGATAATAATAATTCTTATCGCTTTTCTCACTACTCAAAGCTCTCTCCATGCAGGGAGGACCTTGGAAATAATCCCATAATCTCCTTACTGGACTGTGAAGTAGCAGCTGCCGCTGGCAAATAAACTGCTATGAAACGCATTCACTCTCCCCCTATCTGACACTGTTAGTATATTGAATATTTTAAGTTTATGCCACATCCTAATCCTAATTCACAGCAATATGTTATTTGGACGATTTCTTTGTATTCAGTTTTATTCCTGGATAAAAGCACAATTGTCTCATTACTGTTAATATGAAGTTCAAATTGCATTTCCAAATAAAGATGTTTGCATACGTGTGTGTTTGTGTGCATTTCACATTCAAGCAGTCTTATCGATATATAATAAATACATGTCTGTCGAGTGAGTCTGTGTAACTTGGTTTGTTACAAAGGTTAATGCTAAATGACAATTTATGTCTGTGCACCGGATGATGTCACAGAAGTGTGACTATCAAAAAAAACTTAAAACTCACACTCAGGCGGTTATATTTAATATAATAAACAAATACATTTGCTTTATGTCTACAAGAGCTGTAATACATTTATATGGATCGTTGCAGACATGGAACACACATGAAATGTATTGTTTTCAAATAACGATATATCATTACTTATACAGTATATCTCCTTACAAGTGTTTGTCATATTAAATCTTCAATGCAGACTTGAGCTGTAAGTGAGAGGACTCGAGCTGGCAGTGATAAGCCAATGGTGTCAATATAAGGAGGGCCAAATGGCTGGCTGAACGGGGGTTGGCTGAGTGCAGGTTCAGATCTGCTAAAGGACCCAATCGCAAAACAAAGGCGGTGATCAGCGGGCGGTTGCTGCGCTAATAAGGCAATACGATTTTCATTGTCGGGAAAAACAGGGTGATCAAGGGAAACAAAATTTTGGTGAGGATTCTAGTGTTAAATGTCATAGTATCTGCAATTATTGATCTGTTGGGTTAAAAGGTCACATTTGTCCACCTTTATTCATCTGAGTTTGCTGATAATTCAAAATAAATCTCTTTGTGGTGACTGTTGAGGAAGACATATTTAGAATTAAGGTGCTTCAGTCTTTCCAAATAATAAAGTATGGTACTAATAGAACCATAAGAAACATGTCACTTATGTATTAATAAATAAGGAGGCATTAAGCTAACTGAACAAATGTAATCCAATACAGGCACTAAGCTATAAGAATGTAGTCTTGTAAGACAAATGTACTAAACTAACTTTTAAGGTAGCTTTTGATATTATATAATCAATTATTATGTGTGATGATCATTATGTGCGAAATGTAAGCTATAATAAGATTCTTAAATTGTAACTGCCACATAGCCGTTGAAGAATTGTAACCCTGATGGTGCAGAAAGAATGAGGAAGTGAGTATTGTCTAAATCTGTTTAGGTTGCACTCATCCTGTGACAGTTAGCTGGGAGATCCCTGCAGTTGCTCTTGTGTGTGTTGATACTCACAAGGGCTATTGCTTAAGACTGTGAATGTGCTAATAACTCTTTTAACTGTTAGAAACACTGTGTGTGCTCCTGTATGTTCAAATCCAGGGTGTGACCACAAGCTATAACGATCTATGTATGACCTCAAAATGAACTGCTGCGTTTTTTCTTTCTTCTTCTTCTTGGGTATTAAAGGAAGTGTTGGCTTCCTACTAGGGGGGGTGACAGTTTGTGTGCACACTGGAACGTGACAGGGTCTGGAGGCTGCAGGCAGGCTGCTGGCAGACAGGGTCTGTAGCCTCCTCTCACCAAGAATAAAGAAATGGATTTTTATTTTATAGTGGTGTCCATTTCCTTGTCTTTCCCGACTTTCAGCAGCCACACTGTCATGCTCTTTATTATTATTAATAGACCTCTTTTGACTGTGACTTTTAATTTTGATACATAATTAGGCTTTGATGACTGATTCTCGATTATGATCTTTTTCTTTGTATTTATTTATCCTGGTCACTTCCAGTATTCAAGGTTTGCCTGCTTTTGCAGCAAACATAACGAAACTTCTCGCAGCAAATAGACTGACCCTGATGTGAGATGTATGCATCACAATTTCTGACATGTGCAAAGGGGAGGCCAGTGAACTAAAAGAACAAATGTCTAACGTTATGTCTTCATCGCAATAGACATTGGGGGATCTAAATAGCATTTCCCAAAAATGATTAGGTCATACAGCAAGGCAATCTTCAACCTCTACTAGTTGGATTAGGGAGCTGGTTATTCTCCATCTTGTTCACACTGAGGGAGATCCTAATAATTGTAGGGGCTTCCTTAATTATTACCGTACCAGGCTAAAACCTATCAAAATGATAAAATAAGAATTGGACATAAAATGTCTCTGCTTGAGAATAAGCCTATTGAGTGGGCATTTGCCATGGTCAAGACTGATCACCCATACCGTCAGTCTGTAGATCTATTTGTGCAAGAAATCAGAAAGATACAGTATATATATATATATATATATATATATATATATATATATATATATAGTTGAAAATAGTTTACTGTCAAATAATGCAAAGAGTATGCGACACGTGTTTCGCCCTAATTCTGGGCTCATCAGGCGTACACACTCACTGCACTCCCTTACGGGAATCGAACCTCGGACGTCAGCGCTAGAGGCGAAGCCCCTAACATTGCGCCACAGCGTGTGGTTCGTTTATTTGACAGCATGTAGATCTGGGTAATTACATTCACGGCATTCGTAGTCTGAATCACAATCTGATTGTATGGGTGGTTACCTACCAGGTAACGCTTGTGGTTGGCCAGCAAGTCAGCTAACATCCGCCATGGTGCCCTCAGTTGTGAGAAGCAGATCATAGAATGGTTGAAAATAGTTTACTGTCAAATAATGCAAAGAGTACGCGACACGTGTTTCGCCGAATGGCGTGAATATATATAAATATATATATATATATATTATATATATATATCTGCAGTGGGTTGGCTCCCTGCCCGGGATTGGTTCCTGCCTTGTGCCTTGTGTTGGTTGGGATTGGCTCCAGCAGACCCCCGTGAACCTGTGTTTGGATTCAGCGGGTTGGAAAATGGATGGATGGATGGATATATATATATTTAAACTCCAACATCTGCTTTTCTGTTTGTATGGCTGTCTGCTTTTCATAAGAGAAATCGTTAATAGATTTAGATCAGGTTTTTTTCTATAATTTGTTGGAACATTCCGGTTGATTTAGCGACTTCTCTCGTTGCACTAAGTATCATAGTTCGCTTGCGGTACTGATTTATTTCCGTGAATCTGAGAGACGAGCAGTGGGCTGATGCCCAACTGTGGAAGAATAATTTTATGGTAGCCTAGCATTCATCCTAAAGAAATAGCATAAAGGCTTAATAAATGTCAGAAACCTGTTCAGGAACACCAGGAAACCAGATAAAGGTCATGTGAACAACAAAATGTACACTGAAATATAACAAAAATACTGAGATGGTCAAGCAAATAAAGAATGTACCAGAAGAAAGGTTGATGCAATATACAAAATGTACTGAATGATGACTAAGAGATGGCTAAGCAGATGTCCTATAAAAGAGAATGGACAATTGTTATATGCATAGAAATTTCAAGGGTGGTGGTGCAACTCAAAGGCACAAGAAGAACCAGAATATAATATAACAGACTTTTATTTTATATAAATCATTTGGGTGTAAACCAACGAACCAACCAGAGTAAAATGTATGCATTGATTGACCCTGTATGTAACTTCAATAGTTTATAAAATGAACCTCTATTCTTTGTTTCTCTGATCATTCTGACCAGGCTGTAATGGACTGCTTTTGCTGAATGCCGAGTTAGGGTTAGTTTTTATTGTTATGTTAAGAGAAAGTAAAAAGAATTCAGTGAGTGCCTTTTACGCACTAGAGAGAGCCTACGTTGTCCCATGGATTCAATGGGACGCATCAGAGATTGCCAATGAGTAAAGAGTAGTGCCAAGGTCACTCCTCGTCACATGGCGGAATATTTTGGGTTGCTGTCTGGAGGAAGTGACCCACTATTTTTTTTTTCAATTTTATTGATTTTATTAAAATCAAATAAGCTTTTTCCAGGGGCGTCTGTATCTTTTTGGGGGTAGGATTAGCTTCGCAGCTCACAATATATATTTTTTTTCGCAGATATATGCTTTATACTAAATAATGATCACATCCAGGTCCCTGATAGTCCATCTCTTCTCTGCTCAGTTTGTTATAGCAGATACAGTAGTTTCTTCAACTTCCACTGGTCTTCTGTGCAATTTTGTAACCCAAGCGTGACAAGTGGTACCAGGAGTGGTTGCACAGATGGATGCATTAGCACAAGCGGAAGCCGAATACCTTTTCCAAATCGCCCAGAATGTTCCTATCCCATATGATTCGGAAGATGATCTACATTCCGAAAGTCCTTCGTCTAGCCTCCAGCCTCCGTCTGTCAGACGAACAGACACCCAACAATATATTTAGCCTCGAAGAGCCTCTCCAATCCCTCAACAGTATGTTCCGCCTCCACCAGCACCAGCAAGTGCGCAAGTTACTAGACGTGTTATTCCTCTGCCTCCACTTCCGGACAATGCTAAGAATGTCCTGTCGAAGATGAGCCCATCTGATGACCCAGAGCTATTTCTTTTGGCTTTTGAACAAGTGGCGACTTTGTTAGGATGGGACAAACGTCATTGGGCTGTTATCATCACCCCGTTTTTGTCTGGTGATGCACTACTTTCATTACGAAATATACCTAACGACAAACTTGGCGATTATGATTTTTTGAAAGATCAGCTTGTTTTGAAGAAAGCCACGATGTTTTTGTCAAAAGGTTTTGCACTTTACAACTGGAGGTTGGATATGGACAGGTCTGTTCGTGCACAGATACAAGATTTGATTCTTAAAGTGCAATGCTGGTTGGAGGGAGATAAGGTTGAACGCATCGTTGAAAAAGTTGTTATGAACATAGTGCTGTTTGGAATACCTGCACCCATCCGAGATGAATTTCTTCATCACAATCTTGAATCTCTAGATATTATTTCTCAACGTCTAGAAGGCTCCCAGACCGCTTTCAAAACAAGCGGTAGCTTTGGTACTCAGTATCCTGTGTTAAAAACTAAAAGGGAACGCCCAGAGTATCCTCGTCAACTTGACCGTGTACGTCGTCATCCTTCAACAACTGATATTCAGATGTCGTCGGCTAGACCACCAGGAAATGCAGTTGCTGCAACCACAAATGACATGCCTGCTACCGGAGACACAGGTCGTGGTTGTGGACGTCGCCGATTCGGTGCCGGTGAGCGAAGATGTTTCCGGTGTGATCAGCCTGGTATTCTTCAGCAGCAGCATACTGATACAATAAATAAGATTAAATTAAAGAATGATAATAATACAGGTGAAAAAAACAGACAATAACAATGTATAATGTTAAATATTAACGTTTACCCCCCCTGGTGGAATTAAAGAGTCGCATAGTTTGGGGGGGAACGATCTCCTCAATCTGTCTGTGGAGCAGGACAGTGACAGCAGTCTGTCGCTGAAGCTGCTCTTCTGTCTGGAGATGACATTATTTAGTGGATGCAGTGGATTCTCCATAATTGATAGGAGCCTGCTGAGCGCCTTTCGCTCTGCCACAGATGTTAAACTGTCCAGCTTCATGCCAACACTAGAGCCTACCTTCCTCACCAGTTTGTCCAGGTGTGAGGCGTCTTTCCTCTTAATGCTGCCTCCCCAGCACACCACTGCGTAGAAGAGGGCGCTCGCCACAACTGTTTGATAGAACATCTGCAGCATCTTATTGCAGATGTTGAAGGAAGCCAGCCTTCTAAGGAAGTATAACCGGCTTTGTCCTTTCTTGCACAGCGCATCAGTATTGGCAGTCCAGTCTAATTTATCATCCACCTACACTCCCAGATATTTATAGGTCTGCACCATCTGCACACAGTCACCTTTGATGATCACTGGATCTATGAGGGGTCTGGGCCTCCTAAAATCCACCACCAGCTCCTTGGTTTTGCTGGTGTTCAGGTGTAGGTGGTTTGAGTCGCACCATTTAACAAAGTCATTGATTAGGTCCCTATACTCCTCCTCCAGCCCATTCCTGATACAGCCACGATAGCAGTGTCATCAGCGAACTTTTGCACATGGCAGGACTCCGAGTTGTATTGGAAGTCCGATGTATATAGGCTGAACAGGACCGGAGAAAGTACAGTCCCTTGTGGCGCTCCTGTGTTGCTGACCACAATGTCAGACGTGCAGTTCCCAAGATGCACATACTGAGGTCTGTCTTTAAGATAGTCCACGATCCATGCCACTAGGTATGAATCTAATCCCATCTCTGTCAGCTTGTCCCTAAGGAGCAGAGGTTGGATTGTGTTGAAGGCGCTAGAGAAGTCTAGAAACATAATTCTTACAGCACCACTGCCTCTGTCCAAGTGAGAGAGGGATCGGTGTAGCATATAGATGATGGCATCTTCCGCTCCCACCTTCTCCTGATATGCAAACTGCAGAGGGTCAAGGGCGTGTTGAACCTGTGGCCTAAGGTGGTGAAGCAGCAGCCTCTCCATGGTCTTCATCACATGTGATGTCAGAGCAACAGGCCGAAAGTCATTCAGCTCACTAGGATGTGATACCTTTGGGACTGGGGTGATACAAGATGTTTTCCAAAGCCTCGGGACTCTCCCCTGTTCCAGGCTCAGGTTGAAGATGCGCTGTAGAGGACCCCCCAGCTCCGATGCACAGACCTTCAGCAGTCGTGGCGATACTCCATCTGGACCCGCTGCTTTGCTGGCACGAAGTCTCCTCAGCTCTCTGCTCACTTGCGCTGTTGTAATTATGGGTGGGGATGTCTTTCCTATGCTGGTATCAGCAGAAGGATGTGTGGAGGGTGCATTACTCCGAGGTGAGAGTGAGAGTGGGTTAGTGTGGTCAAACCTGTTAAAAAAGTTGTTCATTTGGTTTGCTCTCTTCACGTCTCTCTCAATGGTGGTACCCCCGCTTCGAGCTGCAGCAGTGATGATCTTCATCCCATCCCACACTTCCTTCATGCTGTTATTCTGCAAGTTCTGCTCCAGCTTTCTCCTGTACTGCTCCTTCGCCGCCCTGAGTTGGACTCGGAGTTCCTTCTGCACGCGCTTGAGCTCATGCTGATCACCGTCTTTAAAAGCCCTTTTCTTCTGATTCAAAAGGCCAATCTGATTTAAGACGCCATCTGCGAGATGAGTGCGTGGGGAATAGTGATTTTTGCTCTCAAATCAAGGGACATGGTCAGAAATAACAATATCATCATACTTGCAAGATTTAATTTCCCCTTGGGATTAATAAAGTATCTATCTATCTATCTATCTATCTATCTATCTATCTATCTATCTATCTATCTATCTATCTATCTATCTATCTATCTATCTATCTATCTATCTATCTATCTATCTATCTATCTATCTATCTATCATATAGTGCCTTTCCTATCTATCTATCTATCTATCTATCTATCTATCTATCTATCTATCTATCTATCTATCTATCTATCTATCAATCTATCTATCTATCTATCTATCTATCTATCTATCTATCTTATAGTGCCTGTTCTATCTATCTATCTATCTATCTATCTATCTATCTATCTATCTATCTATCTATCTATCTATCTATCTATCTATCTATCTATCTATCTATCTATCTATTTATCTAATTGTAGGCAAGAAATTATTATCTATAAGAAATAATCAATTCTTCAGTAGCAATGGTTCACTGGTGAGAAGAAGAAATATGTTCTTGAGTTTGGGTTTGGGAATCTCCAGAGATCTGATAAGTTGTGATCAGTTACAAACTGTGTAATTGTCTTTGCAGTGTTAGATGTCATCGCCCCTGTGACAGGAGACCAATCTAGGTCTGGATTTAAAACACAATTAAAGTTCCCAGACATTTTAATTTTGTTCAAGTGTGTTCAAGTTAGGAATGGATGCAAATACATTTTGCATGAATTCCCTATCATCCACATTGGGTGCTTAAACATTTATCAGAATCACTTTACAGTTAAATAAATTACCCATGATAATCACATATCTCCCTTTAGGATTAGATGTTGCATCTGATACTACAAATGAGACTGTTCTATGTATAAGAATTCCCACACCTCTAGTTAGGAAGTGACCCACTATTGTCTGGGGGAGTTGCCCAGATCTGTCTCTGGGTTTGGCAAAAGATCTCAGTAGACTGTCAAATGGATAGACGTCCTGGGTTCAAGTCCCATGCACGTAACAAGGGGGATAGCGTTCCCCACCACAGAAAAAAGGAAGGAGGTTAAAGTCCTCCCTGAGGGCAATAAGGTTGCAACCAGTGGGAGGGAAAGTCCCACAGGAAGATAACGCTAAAGGTAGAATAAGATAATTGTATAATAATTGAATAGTAAACAATTTACATAGTTTGTGGAAGATGTAACGGGTAAAAAAAAAATAGGGCTTAGATTAAAGGTAAGATTTTTGTCACAAGTATAGTTTTGTAAGGTTTGTTTTCTGTGTAGAGTCTGTATGTTCTCTCTGAAAATAAATTAGTCTGCATCTTTGTTTTCTTATGTGCTAGGCAGTGTGTAAGGGAATAGATATCTTGATGTGCAGTGAATTTAAAGAAATGTGTGTATGAGATGACGTGTTGAAAGAAACAAGTGGTAAAGAAGGCCAATTCGATTCTGTCACACAGCAGCCATCCTCTGTCTCCAAATTGTCATTTGTGGCAATCAAGCTGCTAATTTAGGGTCTCGAGGGTGAAGACCCCCCAGATTGAAGTCCTGTTTTATCTGAAAGCTATCAGCCTTCTGAATTCTAGGAGCAGCAGGAGTCCTGCGGAGTTCTGAATTATCATTATGTGCTCCTTGTTATTATTGTTCAAGAATCGTTATTCTGATTTGTATAAGTCTTATGGTGTGTGTGCTGATTATAACAATGGCTGTCATGTGTGGTCTCTTTTATTATTTTCTTGTCCCTATTTAACAATGTCCCTACGTGTCACACATTTCTGCTGCTGACAAATTTCCCTCTGGGATAATCATAGCAGTAGAGTGTTGTACCATTTTAGCCATAGATTGATACAGTAGAAAGTAGGGTGAAATGACACCTTTATTGGCTAACTAAATAGATTACAAACACAAGCTTTCGAGGCAACTAAGGTCCCCAGTTTCTTTGTAACACCTTGCCTGATGAAGGGACCTTAGCTGCCTCAAAAGCTTGCGTTTGTAATCTATTTAGTTAGCCAATAAAAGGTGTCATTTCAACCAACTTTCTCCTCTGGAATAATAAAAGTCTTCTGCTGCCCTTAAGAGTAAAAGCCACACATGCAAAGAGAGAACATGGAGATTCCACACCGGCAGTGACCGGGCAAAGGACTGGAACAAGAACACTAAATCAAAAGAGCAGAAGTGCGGACCACCACATCATAATACCTCCTGAATAAACACACAAGGGGGTCTGAAATGAGGGGGCAACTCTTAAATGGAACAAGTAAAGCATCAGCTGAGCAGAGCAGAATAAAGGAGCTGAGAGTCCATCAGGAATTGTCTTATACAGTGCAGACCATAATACCTTAAAACACAATTTATGGGTCACGTTTACTGGAGCACTCATACTTCATATGACAATAGGCAGAAACAAAGTCATGTTTTCATAAAATAGTTCTTTTAATTTGTAAAACATACTGTGTTATTTCTGAAACATTTCAACTGCTTTGCTGTTCACATGACCACAGAACACCATTTTGTCTGCTGAGGACCACCATAAAGGGATAAAGCAGACATGGAGTGGACAATCCAGAGCCCCAAACCTCCACCAAAGCACTGGGTGCTCGTCCATCACAGGCCACTGGGAGAAGATGAGAACTGCAGACATTTATCAGGCTGCTTTGGGACGGAGAAGCCGCAGTGAAGGCTCTGCATGGACACATTGAATGGGCAGTCGCTCAGCGGCCTTTTGATTCTCAGCGCTGGCTTTACGTCTTCAGGGATTATTGATGTGTTTTATTGTGTGCCGTGGACTGTTATCTTGTAGGAGTTGAACTTGAACCCTGGTTCAATGGGCTCCTAGTATGTGATTTTTAAAGGAACTCAGCTTCATGATTTGCTGCGTGTGTGCCGAGTCTCATATTCTGCTGAACTTATGCTTACAGGCTGAAGGTGTTATTTTGATATTTTATATGATAAATGTTTGAATTTTTAAGAAAAGGCATTTTACGTGATTTTATAGCAAGAAAAGAAAAAAGCAAGTCTTGGTATAAGAAGTAAAAGTCATCTTTAAAGTGTGCTGCTTGCTCTGATGATCTGCTCAGATGAAGTTTCATGTTGACAGACCCGTCTGAACAGAAGGAAACATAAAGCCACCCAAAGGACTGAGAACGACATGGACGTGCCTGTCATGTGCGGAGTGAACTTTTAAAAACACCTAAACAGTCAGAGACTCCTGAGTTAACAGGACGGTCAATCAGCCGAGTGGCCGCATGACCATCTAAGGTCTCAATGTTTTGTGACGTCCTGTTAGCAACTGGATAAACCAATCAGGTTAACATTTACATTTATTTATTTGGCTGACGCTTTTATCCAAAGTGACTTACAACTTTTCAGATACGATTGGCTACTTTTCTTTTCTTTCTCCAGTTGGTGCTCAGGCGGGTGAAGTGACTTACTGAGGAGCACACAGCGTCAGTGGGGGGATTTGAACCCACAGCCTCAGGGTTTGAGGTTTTCTGATTATGTGATGAACTCCTTGGCATTGTGATCTAATTAATGAGGTGTGTGAACAGAGTGAGACAGGCGCCTCTCCTGTGTAACACTCACTAATAAGGTGCTTGTGCTCCTACTGAGAGACGGAGATAAGAAAGAAGACTGACTGACGCTTTTCTACTGCTTGTGTTTTATTACCCAGTGTGGGGTGGCAGTAAAATTTCTTCCACAATATATCACAATAATTTTGATTATTTACTGATAATGACAGTGAAATAACAGCAAATGTTACATCCACCCTTGTAGAATCACTACAAACTGCCAAAGAGACTTGAACCACGATAAAGAAATAAGGAAAAAATAATAATCAAGAAAAAAATGTACACAAATAGTTTCCTGCAGCAACCCTACTTGACAGAAGAGCAGTGAGGATTATAAAGATGACTCAAAATCAAGTAAGATGTCTTTAAACAAGAATGAACTTTATAACAATTATTTAAAATATTAGTAAACAGTGTGCATAGGCTGGAAGTTATTTCGATCCAAAGTAAATATTAAAGGTTTATGTTTCTCTGTTTTTACAGAATTGAGCACAATGCTGTCCTCTGAAGTATTAATTGTGTTCTCTATGAGGTGTGCAGCTGCGGCTAATGAGACTTCACAAATATTAAAAAATGTCAATCTAAAGCAGCAAATCCTACGTTTAATTGTGGACCATCAAACCTCATTTGACCTTCTCAGTCACCCCATTTCAGTCACCTCAGTGTCATTTAGTGAGCCAGCAGTGTGAGGAGTGAAGGCCGACTGCTCCGTCTGCACTCGTCTGTCATCTGCTGCCTTTAGTGAGGAGGAGTGCGGATTAAAGTGCAGGAATATGAGACATTAACTCCATATTAAAATTAAATATGTACTTTGATACAGAATTAAAACAACAAAAGAAAATTTTGTAGAATTTGGACTCTTTAAACAAATCCCCACCTGTCTGACCAAAGCTGACCAGATGTCGGCCGTCGTCTGAGCTCTGCTGTGGAGTTTTGGAATTGTGAAATCTGAAAGTCTGTGCAAATTGCAACTCCAGATGTTAAAAGATATTTATATTTCCAGATATTAGATAAAATTCAGCACATTACTTAATTTATGATCAAATAAATAATTTTGTCCCAAAATAATGAGAATAGCAGTAATCATTTTACAATGTAAAAAAAAAAAAATAGTCACCAAGAAACCCTGAAGTGTGTATAGGAAATGCCAGGAGTCTCGTACATTTTCAGTATTTTTTATTACACATTCAAATAAGAAGAAGATTTATTGGAAATAATTGTAGTGAAATAAGCAATATTCATAAACAGTGTACACTCTACATGAATAGAATACAATTTTAACAATACAATGAATATGAAATGATTGTATTGTAAAGAAATACGTCCAAGTATTGCAGTGCTAATACGAAAAATGAGCAAAGGCATAATGTACAAATAGCTTAAAACATGTCAGCACAGAAAATTAAATTTTTTTTTCTCTTTACCATTTACAGTAAACTGAGCACTGAAGAAGCTGGACTAAAAATTTTACACGTCAGGATGATTTTCAGTGCTTTCTAACCAGGAATAAAGAAAAGCGTAAAGAATTGGATTAACTCAAAGTTCACTTCACTGACCAACACAAAGACATTCCTGATGAGATGTGTGATGATGTTACTCTATCAGTAAAGAATGTATAATATAAGCAGGCAGCCAGCAGATAATAAAAACCCCCACGACTACTCCTAATGTTTTTGCGGCTTTTCTTTCAGACGTTTTTGATATTTTACTGTCACTCAACTCCACAGTTTGCCCTTTTCTATCATACAGTTGATGGCTCTTGAATGCCTTCTTGCAACTACAAATATTCTTATATAAAAGCCAATCATCAGTGAATAAGGAATAAAGAAAGTTACAAGTAAAATAAAAATGACCATTTCAGTAAAACCATATACTCCACAAGCTCCTTCACAATTCCTCTACCATCAATATCACTCAAACATAAAGCTATGAGTGTAATGAAAAGTGCAAACAGCCCACACTCCAGCAATGCTGATGTTGCAACAGTCAAAGTTATTTTTGAGCTGTAAAAGAAAGGATGGCAGACAGCAATGTAGCGATCAATGGATATTAAAACCCACATTATATACAACTACTGTGTTAAGAATATTTGCAAGTGCCTGATACCAAATAACAATAAATAACTCCAAAGTACCAGCAACCGTCAATCAGGAGAACCAAGAGAAGGGCATCACAAAGAAAACCTGTTAAGAAATCGGCCCCTCTGCAAGTGATAGGATCAGAAGATTAGTCGGCGCTGTGTGCAGCTGAACAAAATGAGAAATAGAAATGATGACAAGAAGATTTCCAAAGACTGTCGATAAAAGCAAAAGACAAGAGAAAATATCATAAACTCCGTAAACTTCAGTATCATAAATCAGTTTATAACAAGATGTATTACTGTGAGGAAAGCAACGTCCAAATTTCAGTTGTTTAAACTCCATGTGTGTCCCCTGACTGAGCCGTCCTGCCTGCTCACTGAGATGTTTATACACTGAGGCCCTGCGACTGCCATATTCTCTCTGCTGACGTAATTCACATGAGGCGTCTCTCTGCTGTGTGTGCTTCACAAATTCTCTCAGGATGTTTGTTTGTTCATTTCAGTTCTTACTCACTAATGAGTTCATCAAATCACAGATGTCTTCATTATATTTGTTTGTCAGGAGCCGCTCAGGGCTGCGGTGGTCTCTCCTCACAGCTCCACAGTGGTCCAGCTGCTGGCTCTCTGCAGTTTCCTTCTTCTCCTCTTTCTGCTGTTTTTGTTTTTTTGTTCTCAGTCACTTTGACTTTCTTTCCTCATCACAGCGAGCAGCACATTAAATCAGCAGGTTTCAGATGAGCTGAGGTTGTGCCAGTGGTGGTCTGACACTCCATGCTGTGCTGTGCTGCTCAGAGTCCCCTCTGACATCTGTGAGCTGAACCTGTATGGAGTGTGCTGGACCACCCCTGTGCTCATGAGAGGCCCTCACACACAGACAACACACACACAAGCACACACACCACACACACACACACACACACACACACACACACACAACACACACACACAATGTACAGTAACAGCTGTGTGTTTTTTGTCTTTTCCGGACCCCACATTAAATTCCAAACAGTATTCCCCCGTTGCTCTCTGTCAGTCTGACGTTTGTGCTGATTGTCTTTGTCTGATTTACTGGACGTCTTTCTTTTCTTAAATCATCAAACACCACAACATGCAATTTCTCTGTGGCAGTGGCAGGTAAACTCTCAGAATTCCAATGCAGCAGCACTAACTGATGTGCTTTTTTATTTTGAAAATTTGCCTGTTTATCTGATTTGTAACTTTATATCAAACAAACGACTGTGTCTGTTGAGTTTTGAAGCACCAAGGAGCACCGCACTGCATGATTCTGTTAGTCGTCATCACTATAAGTACAATTAAAGTTATTAATAAAGGAGGAAATGATGTTAAGATCTCTCCAAAACAATCTTCTATTATATTTTAAGCCTTAGATACTCTATTTTATATTAATATTATAGTTTTTTTTTTTTAAATTCATACTGTATTAGAGTATAAACAAGTGATGTTTTCTTCAGAAACTGTGAACCGAACAATAAACAATATGAGGACCGCCATCTCCGTCATACGAGTTCAGTTTTAATTAAACAATTAGCAGCAGCTGCTCAATGATGGCAGACGTACGACTTTACGGGAGTTTGTGTGTGTTGTGTTGTTGTCATTCCCTCGTCATCGACACAGACAGTGAAGTGGTCCTCACCACACAAGAGTTCATACGTGACACACACAGGTGGTCTGTTAATACAAACTACATGTGAGGCCCCCTCGTCTCTCCTTGTGTCACTGAAGCACCTTGTAGTGTCACTAGTCACATCCATCCATCCTATCCATTTCCAACCTGCTGAATCCGAACACAGGGTCACGGGGGTCTGCTGAGCCATCCCAGTCAAACACAGGCACTAGCAGGGAACCAATCCTGGGCAGGGTGCCAACCCACCGCAGGACACACCACAAACACACCCACACACCAAGCACACACTAGGGCCAAATTTAGAATCGCCAGTCCACCTAACCAGCATGTCTTTGGACTGTGGGGGAGGAAACCGGAGCGCCCGGAGGAAACCCACGCAGGACACGGGGAGAACATGCAAACTCCACGCAGGGCGGGACCCGGGAAGCGAACCCAGGTCCCATTTCTCCCAATGCGAGGCAGGCAGCGCTACCCACTGCGCCACTGTGCCGCCCTACTAGTCACATATTTACATCAATAATCAGCATGAGTGCAATGCATTTTTGGGGGACAGCAGGTCATCAGGCTTCATGTTGTAAACCAGCTGCTGCACAAGGAGCCCCACCCATTGTCGACCACTTGCATGTCTCACAAGAAAGTAAACTGTTAGGTCTGAAAACTACAATGGATGGTCCCTGAAAACTTGAACTGTACTGATTATGAGAAAGACTTTTGGTTTATTATGGACTCAACCTTGAAGTCCATTAAGTCAGTTAAGAGTATGTCAGGTTATATAGCGCCTTGATGTGTTGAGCGGATTTACCAACTGTCAGTCAGAAAATCAGTTATCAGTCCCGTACAAAATTTTTCCTTCCCACAAAACAGAAGGCCAACCCATTACAGTGATCCCTCGCTATATCGCGCTTCGCCTTTCACGGCTTCACTCCTATTGCGGATTTTATATGTAAGCATATTTAAATATATATCGCGGATTTTTTGCTGGTTCGCAGATTTCTGAGGACAATGGGTCTTTTAATTTCTGGTACATGCTTCCTCAGTTGGTTTGCCCAGTTGATTTCATACAAGGGACGCTATTGGCAGATGGCTGAGAAGCTACCCAACGTACTTTTCTCTCTCTCTTGCGCTGACTTTCCTCTGATCCTGACGTAGGGGGATTGAGCAGGGGGGCTGTTCGCACACCTAGACGATACGGACGCTCATCTAAAAATGCTGAAAGATTATCTTCACGTTGCTACCTTCTGTGCAGCTGCTTCCTCAAGCGACATGCTGCATGGTGCTTTGCATACGTAAAAGCTCGAAGGGCACGTATTGATTTTTGACTGTTTGTTTTTCTCTCTCTCTCTCTCTCTCTCTCCTGTTCCTGACGGAGGGGGTGTGAGCTGCCGCCTTCAACAGCTTTGTGCCGCAGTGCTTCGCATACTTAAAAGCCAAACAGCCCTATTGATTTGTTTGCTTTCCTCTGTCTTTCTGACAGACTCTGCTCCTGACGCGCACTCCTTTGAAGAGGAAGATATGTTTGCATTCTTTTAATTGTGAGACAGAACTGTCATCTCTGTCTTGTCATGGAGCACAGTTTAAACTTTTGAAAAAGAGAACAAATGTTTGTTTGCAGTGTTTGAATAACGTTCCTGTCTCTTTCAACCTCCTGTGTTTCTGCGCAAATCTGTGACCCAAGCATGACAATATAAAAATAACCATATAAACATATGGTTTCTACTTCGCGGATTTTCTTATTTCGCGGGTGGCTCTGGAACGCAACCCCGCGATGGAGGAGGGATTACAGTATATCCATCTAAATAAAAGTTTGTTTGTTGTTGTTCAACCAGTTGTTTAGTCTATTTCTTTCCAATACATGGGACTTCGTAAACATTTTTAGTGTATTTGTAATTCCAATAGATGGTGTCAAACAAACATTACCACTTCTTGTAGAGATCCTGTGCTAAATGGCGTATCACAGAGACATAGCAATGGAGCAGACACACAGCACTGTAAACGTTAACACTGAATACATCCAGCAGAGAGTATCTGCTAGATGGACAGACAACAGCTTATCCACCTTAATAAAAGGCAAAGAGTCTGTGTGTCTGTATGGTTGCCATGTCTCTGTCATTCCAACATATGGTGCGTCACATGCATTTATAACAATTCTTCACATTTTCATTCCAACAGATGGCTGTAGCAAATGTATATCTCTGTGTCCTTTACAAGACATTGGGTATGGGATTCATAAAAGTAGTGTTAATGTTTGTGATGCGCCATTTGTTGAAATGACAAATATCGTGCACTTTCTTGCAACCTGAATTACAAAAACACATTCCAGTAGATATTGCACTGCCAATGTCAACCCTGAAGATGTCAAACAGAGAGTAAATGCCGGATGGACAAAAACAGGTAGCTGTATCTCAAAAGCAATAAGCTTCCATTTGGGAAAGGGATCAAATGTATAAACGTACTATCCATGTGTGCCCAACTACGTTGCGCATGTTAAAGTTGTCTGTGAAGGGCTCCCTGTTTAAACGCAGCTGCCAGTCGTGAACTGGGCCCTTCGTCGCACAGTATTATGATTTTTTATAAGGGAAACAAAATTACAAAACAAAACCCATGGACATTGATTCGATAGGAACGGCCTACTCTGAATCACTGTCCTAATAGTAATTATGTGGTGGTGGAGGAGCATTTCTGCTTCTCTCCGTTCACAGTCTGTCTCATTTTCATGACTCATTTCCTCTCACGATCTCTTCTCAACCTTTCTCCAATCTCGCAGGTTGCTTTGTGGCAATCCAAAGAGTAAGGAAGAACCAATGCTTCTTTCTTGAACTCCAAACGCTGACTGATGGAAAATCACAGAAGTGTGTCCGACTTATATACTCTACTGCTGACTCCAAGAAGTGGGTGAACATTCGATTTGGACGAAGTGCTGCCAACGACGGTCGATAGAAATACAAAAAACCACAGTCTGACAATGAAGCAGGTGTCAACGCCTGATCTAAACACAAAGAGTGGTATCGACAGTGTTTGTAAACAAAAGTAACAACCAAGTACAAACAGCATGTAGTCTCCTTTAGTTCAATCCTCTTTAATCACCACCCTCCA